>NC_053169.1:9618000-9708000 GCF_016835505.1 Polypterus senegalus
TTGGTGGTTGTCTGTATGCCAGGAGAGGAGGTTCAGGAAATACATTTTTTAGTGTTAGGTCGTTGTTTAGTATTGGCTGAAGTTCCTTTATAGTTTTTCAAGTGTTTCAAGATGTGGGTTGTAGGTGACAACAAGGGGAATGCGGTTCTTGTTGTCTTTGTTTTATATTCCAGAAGGTTCTCTCTGGGTATGGCAGTAGCTCTTCGTATTTGAGTGTCTGTTGTTTTGGGGTATAACCTTGTTTGATGAATTCTTGTCTGAGCTCCTGCAGTTGTTGATCCCGGTCTGTCGGGTCTGAGCAAATACGATTGTACCGTATTGCTTGGCTAAAAATAATGGAGCCTTATATGTTTGGGGTGAAAGCTATCACTTCTTAGGTAGGTCCGTCTGTCTGTTGGTTTGTGAAAACAGAAGTTACAAGGGTGTTGTTTTCAGTTGAACTGTGGTGTCAAGGAAGCTGACTTCTGTTTCTGAGTAATTCAGCTTCAGCTTTATGTTGGGGTGAAAAGAATTGTATTCATTATGAAAATGGAGGAGGTCCTTCTCACTGGCAGTCCAGATTATGAAGATGTCATCTATGTAACGGAGATATAACATTGGTTTTAAGATGCACATTGACAGAAATCTTCCTCCAATTTTGCCATAAATAGGTTTGCATAGTGAGGTGCAAACCGACAGCCCATTGCAGTCCCCATTTGTTGCAAGTAGCAATCTTGTCCAAAAGAGAATAGATTATGTGTCAGAGTGAATTTTATCATTTCTATTACTGACTTTGTGGGTAAATCATGTTGTCCGAGGTACGTTTCACATGCCAGTATGCCATCATCATGGGGGATGTTTGTATACAGGGCCTCAACATCCATTGTGGCCAGTAAGGTTCCCTCAGGTAAGGGCCCAAAGCAGACAGTTTTTAAGAAGTCAGTGGTGTCCTGGATGTAGCTGGTTGTGTTTGGGGAGAGGTTTAAGAATGTGTTCCACCCAACCTGAAACCTTTTCTGTCAGGGAGCCAATTCCTGAGATGATGGGCCTTCCTGGGTTCCCTTCTTTGTGGATTTTAGGAAGCATGTAGAAGTAACCCATTTTGGGGTTCTCAGGAATTAAACTGTTTACCTGATCCCTGATGTCAAGAGGAAAGCTACTTACTATCTTTTTAGTTCCTTTTTGTAGAGATCTGTTGGGTCTTCTTGCAGTTTATAATAATGCATAGTATTCGACAATTGTCTTTGTGCCTCCTGTATATAGTCTGATGTGTTCATGATGACTAAAGCACCCCCTTTGTCTGCTGGTTTGATAATGATTTCTGTATTATCTCTTAGTGAATGTATGGCTCTCCGCTCTTCCCCAGTGATGTTTTCTATCTGATTTTGCTGCCTGTTTAAGATCCCTGTTTTTACTCTCTGTCGGAAGCAGTCTATATAATTATCCAGTGAGGGGTTTCTGCCAGCTTCTGGTGTCCATGTGGATTTACTGGTGGGGTTGTTGTAACTGCTTGTTGTTGGTTCCTGTGTGTTACCGTTCTCTTTGTTGTGGAAAAATTCTTTTAGTCTGAGTTTTCTGAAGAATTCTTCCATATCACTGCAGAGGGAACCCAGGAAGGCCCATCATCTCAGGAATTGGCTCCCTGACAGAAAAGGTTTCAGGTTGGGTGGAACACATTCTTAAACCTCTCGCCCGCAACACAACCAGCTACATCCAGGACACCACTGACTTCTTAAAAAAACTGTCTGCTTTGGGCCCCTTACCTGAGGGAACCTTACTGGCCACAATGGATGTTGAGGCCCTGTATACAAACATCCCCCATGATGATGGCATACTGGCATGTGAAACGCACTCGGACAACATGATTTACCCACAAAGTCAGTAATAGAAATGATAAAATTCACTCTGACACATAATCTATTCTCTTTTGGACAAGATTGCTACTTGCAACAAATGGGGACTGCAATGGGCTGTCGGTTTGCACCTCACTATGCAAACCTATTTATGGCAAAATTGGAGGAAGATTTCTTGTCAATGTGCATCTTAAAACCAATGTTATATCTCCGTTACATAGATGACATCTTCATAATCTGGACTGCCAGTGAGAAGGACCTCCTCCATTTTCATAATGAATACAATTCTTTTCACCCCAACATAAAGCTGAAGCTGAATTACTCAGAAACAGAAGTCAGCTTCCTTGACACCACAGTTCAACTGAAAAACAACACCCTTGTAACTTCTGTTTTTCACAAACCAACAGACAGACGGACCTACCTAAGAAGTGATAGCTTTCACCCCAAACATATAAGGCGCTCCATTATTTTTAGCCAAGCAATACGGTACAATCGTATTTGCTCAGACCCGACAGACCGGGATCAACAACTGCAGGAGCTCAGACAAGAATTCATCAAACAAGGTTATACCCCCAAAACAACAGACACTCAAATACGAAGAGCTACTGCCATACCCAGAGAGAACCTTCTGGAATATAAAACAAAGACAACAAGAACCGCATTCCCCTTGTTGTCACCTACAACCCACATCTTGAAACACTTGAAAAACTATAAAGGAACTTCAGCCAATACTAAACAACGACCTAACACTAAAAAATGTATTTCCTGAACCTCCTCTCCTGGCATACAGACAACCACCAAACCTTCAGCAACTAATTGTCCGAAGCTCCCTAAATAAACCAACAGAAAATGGCACATCTCCTGCCTACAGAAAAGATGTAAAACGTGCCCACATCTACAATACAGACCGTATAATTATACCAAACTCCCGACTTGAACATCACATAAAGGGATCATTTTCCTGCAGATCATCGAATGTTGTCTACCTAATTCTCTGCATGAAATGTCCTGACACTACACTCTATGTGGGAGAAACTGGACAAACACTCCGCCAGAGAATGAATTTACACAGATTCCACATTAAACATGGCAACACAGATGTTCCTGTAGCGGCCCACTTTAACAGCCATGGACACTGTGAGAGGGACTTTAAAGTCACAGTGCTTATGGGCAACTTCAAAACGCAGCAAGAGAGAAAAGAATGGGAAGTTAAGCTCATGTTAAAATTTAATACATTACAGCATGGCTTGAACAGAGACAAGAGTTTTATAGCCAGATATGAAGACTGTTTGCATCTCTCAGACTGACACAGACAACCTGACTACAGATCTGCATTGTTTTGAAAAACTTCACAAACTTCAAAGGACTTTATTGGACAGTTATCTTATCTAAAGATCTTGACCATACATTGTTCTTCTATCTCCTGTTAAATTAATCTTAGCCTGAATGAACCTATTAATTTTTTACATTTAAGAGTTTTCATTCAAAAATTTACCATTGTTGTTTCTTGTCCTAGTGTGTGGATATAAACTCAGGGAACTTCAGTTTCTGTATTACATCTTGCCTGAAGAAGGGGCCTGAGTTGCCTCGAAAGCTTGCATATTGTAATCTTCTTAGTTAGCCAATAAAAGGTGTCATTTTGCTTGGCTTTTCTCTACAGTTTTTCTGAAAAAGATCTCACTACACTGATTATTTTACAATGATATTCCAGTGTGTGTCTTCAAAAACTTATCAAACATGTGGATTCAGAAAGTATTCGGACCCCTTCACTTTCTTCACTCTTTATTTTGTTGTAGACTTTATGTGGATATGTTTGCCATTTTGGCCCATCAATCTGCACTCAATAACCCATAATGAGAAAGTGAAGACATGTTCTCAGAAAGGTTTGCAAAAGTATTAAAAATCAAAACCTGAAATCTCTCTTACCTGGAAGTATTCGGACCCTCTGCTGTGGCTCTGCAACTTGTGCTCAGGTGCCAACTGTTTGTTTTAATTCTATTTGAGATGCGTCGACCCAAAGGTCACACTAACCAACATTCAGAAGGCCTCTGCTAAGGTGGAAGGGCTTGTCAGAAAGACGACCATCTCAGCAGTACTCCATCAATCACTTGTTTATGGTAGACTACTCAGAAGCCACCCTTTAGTAAAAAGCATATGTTAGCATTTAAAAGAATCTTGGTGCATGAGCAAAAAGATTTTCTGGTCTCATGAGACATTGAACTGTTTGGGCAGAATTCAAAGCGCTGTGTCTGGAGAAGACCAGGCACGATCCCTACAGTGAAGTATGGTGGTGGCAACATCATACTATGGAATGCTTCTCAATGGCAGACACGCAGACTGGTCAGGATCGGGGTAAGAATGAAAGCAGCCAAATGCAGCGAGGTCCTTGAAGAAAACCTGTTCTAGACTGCACACTGCCTTGGACTGGTGAGATGGTCCACTTTTCAGGACAACAGTGACCTGAAACATACCACCAAGAAAATGCTGGAGTGTCTTCTTGACAAGTCTCTGAGTGCCCTTGAGTGGCCCAGACTTAAACACCATAGAGCACGGGTGTCCATCTCCAGTCCTGGTGGGCCACAGTGGCTGCAAGTTTTCATTCTAACCCTTTTTACAGATGGGGAAAATGATACCGAAACGTCGAAGCTCGTGTTGGTCAATCTGAAGCGTAGTGAGTCGAATCACTGTATCAGAGCTTGTGACAAAACACCGCTGTCATGTGATCCGTGACGTTTGAAGCTTCAAACATCATCAGTGCTTCACACTGCACTTTATTGGTTCGACAGTGTTTTGTCGATTCAACAGCTTTGGCGCTAAATGAACAGATAGCCTATATAAAATGAATGATTCTCATTCAACAATGTTGGGATTCTGAGGAGAAAGAGATTTGGAGATCTTTGGTGACAGATGGCGACTTACAGCGGAAAACGACATTCAAAAGTGAAATAGTATAAATGGACAAGAACCTTGGCAGAATAAAATGAACACAGGCTTTTCTGACCTTTTATTGGGGACTTGAGGCTGAAGCAGTGAGTGCTGTTTCACTTGCACTCTTGAGAGCTTGCCTTGACCTCAGTTAACCACCAGATGTCGCTGTTCATACTGGGGCTGAGGCATCAAAGCTTCAAATAGAAAAAAAGCCCCAAAGCTTCATTTTCCTATCACTACTGCTAATTAGCTCATTTTCCTTTCATTTTCATAGCCCTGTTTTTAAGGACTCAGTCCTCTGAATTAATTTGTTTCTCCATTAAATGGTTGCCAAACAGAAATGAGACGCGAAACGAGCCAACAGATGACCAGCTAAACTGGAACAGCAAACTCCAGCCAATTTCACTCCAACCAGTTTCTTAATGAGAAGCCGATTCTTGCTGTTAATTAAAGCCGTTGTTGAATATCAGGACTTGCTTCTGCTCTCATTTTGCCACAGCAGACTGTTGATTTTGATAGATAGATAGATAGATATTCTGTTATTTTCTAAGACCACCGTCAAGATGTTTTGGTGAGACCTTCACCGTTCTTTATTTTCAGGTTAGCTGGTCATGTGGCGGCTTGTTTTGTGTCTCCTTATTGTTTGGAAGCTCATTAAGGAAAAAGAAACAACTAAAGGGTCTGAGTCACGTCAATTAAAAACTAAGGCAAAACAAATTAATTAGCACCAAAAACAGCTCACTAATTAAGAAGACGGTTAGCATGAAAACTTGCAGCCACTGCGGCCCAGCAGGACCAGAGTTGGTCATCCCTGCCTTAAAGCATCTGTGGAAATACCTGAAGATGGCGGTTTACAGACGCTTCCCATCCAGTGTAACAGAGCATGAGAGGATCTGCCAGGAAGAATGAGAGAAACTGCCTAAGTCCAAGTATTTAAAGCTTGTGGGTACTTCACCAAGCATATTTGAAGCTGGAATTGCTGCCACAGGAACTTCTACAAAGTACTGATTTAAGGATCTGAATACTTTTGTGAATGAGAGATTTTCACTTTGTCATTATGGGTTACCGAGTATAAATTTAATGGTCCAAAAAGGCACATTTTATCCATTCATAATTAATCCAACACAAAAAAGTTTTCAGTAAGTGAAGGGGTCTGAATACTTTGTCCACGGTAGTTGGATTGTCTCTTTAAAAGTACACATTGAATTTTGGGAAGTACTGTGACTATTTTTCCACTTTAACAATGATCTTTTAAATTATTTACAATTTACAGTTTGAATATCAAGGTCTTTTTAGTGTTAAGTGGACCAGAGCCTTCTCTTCCTGACTGCTTGTCTGCTGTAATTGTGCTGATACAGCTCTTCTCCGCTATGAGCTGTCCATTCTCAGTAATGCATTTCTTCACGCTATGTCACAGTGCAACATATGCTGCTGATGGAAGTATTGTCACTTTTGGAAAATCATCCATGAAGCTTGTCCTTTAGGGAACTGCACAAATGGAAGCAGCAGAGGTGAAGTCAGCTCTTTATTTGATGCCATGCTTTTTAGAGGTCTTAATAATTTAAGGCAGATGAGTACAGGATTTAAAAGTGCAACTGCCTTTGATATAGATAGGACCAGTAGGGTAGAACGACAGAAGTAGAGTAGGTTAAAGAGTGGATAATTTCAGGTTTAGCTTTTAAACTGAAAACAGCTTACTGTCCCATAAACCATAATGGAAATGTGGGACCGTTTCTACAAAACTAATAATTCAGCATCCGTCAGTATTTATCATATAGCGTCTTTAATATATATTTACCAAACAAAGTCAGACAGGCGAGATTGCGTTAGTTTGGACATGTGCAGAGGAGTGATGCTAAGTATATTGGGAGAAGGATGTTAAAGATAGAGCTGCCAGGCAAGAGAAACAGAGGAAGGCCTAAGAGAAGGTTTATGGATTGTGTGAGAGAGGACATGCAGGTGAGTGGGGGTGACAGAGCAAGATGACAAGGACAGGAAGATATGGAAGATGATGATCTGCTGTGGCGACACCTAACGGGAGCAGCCGAAAGAAGAAGAATGTCTAAAAATGAAATGCCTTGGTCTGTGTAACCCTGAATTGTATAATGCGAGTTTGATAATGGATAGATGAACTGCTGTGCTATATAAATGACAATTCTTCAGTTTCAGAAGTACATTCACAATACTTGTATATTACCCTTGATTATCTGCACCCTGATAATTTGTTTACAAATGTAACACTGAATAAATAAGCACATAAAAATGTAGAATGATAAACACTCTTTTGTGTAGAGGAATATTTTGGAGCAAATGAGATAGAGAGAACTTTATTTTTCCCTCGGGAGGAAAGTTGGCTTTTTACAGAAGCTATTTAAATAAGGAAGTATATAAATAGATAAATTAATATATATATATATATATATATATATATATATATATATATATATATATATATATATATATATATATATACATACATACATACATACATACATACATACATACACACACACACACACACACACACACACTATGGTCTGAATACACACCAGAAGGGCTATAAGCAAGAAAAGAAAACCCCAGACTTGGCAGTCCCTGTCACAGTGAGGCACTATAAAGGCACATTGCTGTTGGTGTAAAGGTTTCTTGACACACTTCTGCTGAATAATTCATTGTCTGAAAGTGCTTGGTGTTAGCATGTCAGAAAGAGGATGTGCAGCATTGTTCATAATGGCTCTATGAAATCTGACAATAAATACAAGAAAATGTGAAGGTAAAGATTTCAATGTGTTATGATACATCTTTTTCGTTCCTTACTTAAGTACTTCTTCATATATTTGCTCCAGTGACATATGCACAACAATAAAACTGGTATTTAATTATTTCTTAATTGATTTCAGTAACACTGCACATGGCATTAAGCATGCAATTAGATGAAAACTCTTCTTTTCTACTCCTCAAAGCTGAGAGGGGCAGGTTCTAGCAAGTACCATTTTTTGATTGGTGAATTGTCGGTAGAGCAGGCGTCAACCTTTGGCCATCAAGCGCCACATTTACAGAAGACACTTCAGGTGCAGACTCCTGATGATGAATTTGAAATTTTTTGAATTCTTGCTTCACACATTAACTATTTTCTTAAATTTGGATTTGACGCGCACAGTCAAAACTTTGGGCATGCACATAAGCCACTGGATTCCCAAATCAAGCAAAGTACATACGTCAACTCTACGGATGATTCGCCAATCAAAGCACAGCACCGACTAGAGGCCGCCCTCTCAGCTTTGATGAGCGAAAGTGACACTTTTCATTGCAGGGCTTGTTTTATTTTGTGTGTGGTATCACTGAAATTAAATAAATAAATAAATAGATTTTTCAATGTGTAAAGAAGTAACAATACCTACAGTGTATTCTGCTACACATTTAACTATTTATACTTATATTTCATGCTACTTGAATTATTATCACAGCAGTAATGGTGTACTGCATGATAACGTGCAGTGAATACTCTTATAGTTTTCATCCTCTTTCTTTCTCTGTCAGTTTATCATTCGTTTGCTCAGAGGTTGATGCGCCTGCTGCTTCCTGAGCAGATCTTCTTTTCTCCACCCTAGCGCCCAGCTTCTTCTCTTATTTTTGTCTGCATATTTTTGTGTTTAAAACTGATTAAGTCAGTGTTTGTGTTGCAATTACTTAGTAAGTTTTCTTTCATTTTTCCCTTAAGCTGGCACTTAAGTCTTCAATCTGCCTCAAGAATGGTATCACATATAAAGAGGTAGGGAAAGTGACGGCGAAGGTGGTAGGGATGAGAACGGCGCTGCTCTGCTGGCCGCTGCCGAGAGTTGATTCTACTGTACAATACAATAAAAAGAGGAATAACCTTGGAGGTCAATCATCACCCTGAAAGTGGATAGTAGACGTCACGTAGTATATGTGTACCAAACTTCAGGTCGATAGGTCAAACAGTTTGCGAGCTACAGGTGATTTAAAATCCTGGACAGCCATGGTAGCATATTATATAAGAATATTTTAACTATACTTTTATTTATCTATTTATTTATATTTAATTTTGTCTGAATTATTCCTCCATTCCTTTTTCTGTCTATAGTTCATTGCTCTGTAAGTCAGCCTGTTAATCTTTCAATTTTGCTTTAGTTAAGTTACATTTCTCTCTTGTGTTGACTTCAGTGGGATGACAAAAATTTTAAAGTTGCAGTGTTGTCCCAGATCTGGATTTCAGCACGGAGTTTGTGTTGCCATAGAACTTTATGAAAAGTGTGTGTGTGTGTGTGTGCATACCAGAAATAGTAATTGTAAGTTAGGTCCGCTAAGTACGCCATTACAGTGGTGCAGATGTTAGCTCTGCTGCCTCAGGGGTTCAGTGCCTGAGGTTTGACTCCCTGATTTCTGTCATCCGAGTTCAGTGTTTGCATGCTCTCCTTTGTCTACTTGCTTGTGCCCCACCCTTGGGGGGGGCGCTGTCTCTCTGTACTCCAATGTCACCCCCCATGCAGGTCCATAACAGGCAGGTTATGATGACTAGTGATTCTAAACTGACCCTGTGTAAATGTGTGCGTGTGCCCTCTGGAGAACCGGTACTCCGTGTTGCTGGGATCGGCTCTAGACTCTGTGATTCTTCACTAGATGAAGTGCATGTGAGAATCTTATTATTTTTCCACCTTGATAAATAACATTATTTAGAAAGCAACATTTTGATTGTTTTGCTTTCATAGTCCAACAAGCATGCCCTACCCAAATGAAGAATTGTTACCTAGCAAATCTTCAAGTAGTTCAGTGGCATGACTAAAATGGTTTGAATAAGAAGACAGCATGCATTTCAGTAGCTTTCTTAACTTACACAAGCTTTTCTAGGCCATTAATTTTAAAAAGACATGAAAGTGGAGGAGAGAAAAAAAACTGCTTATGACATTTCTTTACAAAGAAACACTAACTCCTGAATGTTAAGTCAGCAAAAAAAAGGAATTGAAGTGTATTGCTAGCAGATAGATTGTTTAGCCTGTGGGGGGAAAAAGTAAAGATCACACAAAATAAAAAAACAGTCTTTGGAATTTTTGAAATTTGAAAACTACCTTTATGAGCAGATACAGAAGTCTGTGATGCCAAAGTTTTTTTAATTTTCTTTTTTCCTGACTCTTTAGAAGTTGTTGTGTTTACCATCCCACCCCATTTATCTGATCACTTCTTGCAGGCCCTGAAGCCTGAGATAAAAGGGTGTCTCTTAATCCGCAATCAAGAGCAGTGCCAGTTTAGTCATAAAATAGACACTGCAGACTATAGAGCGGCGAGGCTGTTTGTGAGACAAGAATACATATTATATATATTTTTCCATCAAAGGAAGGATTGCTAGGAACCTGAAGTGATCATTGCTATTTGTAAGAGCTGAAAAACAGCAATCAGAGAGATGAATGTCTGAAGTTTATCATTATTTTGCTTGAGTTGTCAGCTTGAGTGCCGCTCTTGGTATAAAGTACACATTGCATTATAGAAGTCCAAGATGAGAACTGTCTGTCTTATCTTCTCTAATCTGAAGTACCACAGTCAATTTTGATTCTACTTATGAGATAAAAATCAACATTTAACTAATGTGATAGAGCTCTGTGAAAAGTAATTACCACCTTTTCTGTTTTCTGAGAAGTACATTTTGGCTTTTAATGTTGGCATTTTCAAATTCTCATGACAGATGCAAGTAACTGAAGTGAATAGTTATCAAACTATCCATCCATCCCTTCATTATCCAACCCGCTATATCTTAACTACATGGTCACGGGGGTCTGCTGGAGCCAACACAGGGCGCAAGGCAGGAAAAAAACCCTGGGCAGGGTGCCAGCCCACCACAGGGCAAACACACACCCAAACACAAAGCACACACTAAGGACAATTTAGAATCGCCAATCCTCCTAACCTGCATGTCTTTGGACTGTGGGAGGAAACCCACACAGACAAGGGGAGAACATGCAAACTCCACACAGGGAGGACCAGGGAAGTGAACCCTTAAGGGTCTCCTAACTGCGAGGGGGCAGCACTACCCACTGCGCCACCGTGCTGCCGTTATCAAACTAAGATACAAATAATTAAACTGAGCTTTCCTTCTATGTCACGATGTCAAATAGTTATTCTCCCTTTAGGTGTATCTGATGGTTTCTAACCTGTTAACCATAGGCTAATAATTCCTATTATTTTGGATCTGTACCTGACAGAACATTTTGATCACTCCTAAATGACAGGAACATTTAAATTAGCTTCTTATTTTATGACTCCCCACAATATTTCTGGCAGTTTTTTTTTTTTTTTTTTTGTTCTTTATTTCGCCTTTTACAATTTCTTGTATTAGGAATTGATTTGTTTTTGCATACCCCTTGGGGTCAGAGTGCAGGGTCAGCCATTGTACAGCACCCCTGGAGCAATTACAGGTTAAGAATAGTATCTCTTTTGGCAGTGACGGGGATCTGAACTGGCAACCTTCTGGATACCAGCACAGATCCTTAGCCTCAGAGCCACCACTCTGCCCCAGGTTTAGGTGTGAACTTGACTATTTTCCAAAATAATTATATGTATTTTTTTTTTCCGGCCATTTTCTCATAGACTTTCTGGAAACTCCAGTGACACCGGGGTCATCTCCAATCTATTGTTGTTCTAAGTGGGCCATCGAGAGCTTTTTTCATTTTTTTTATTCCCAGACACATTGACACCCATATAGTTTTGCTTTTCTGTCCATATTACATTTCCCTGCAAGCAGCACTTTCTGGAGCCTTAGCAACAGACTGACAGGTGACAGAGGACACCACAAAGTTGGTCAGCACAGGCCTTAAGAACTTGAGGACTGACTTCACCTGGCCCCATAACGTTTCCTGTGTGTAGTTTCCTAAGTTGTCTCCTTACTTGGTCTTTAGTTTTAGTTTAGGGTCTATCTAACCCAAGTCAACATTTACACAATTGGCTATGGGTATCCCCTCTATTGCTTTAGTAGGATAGGTGACAGATGGGTTTGAATGTTTCTCACTACAATTTTGGATGCTAAAGACCTTGTACGTTTTGAGTTTCCTTCTTCCTAGAATGATTTGAATAAAAATCAGGTTTCATTCAGTTCTAATGGTATGCAAATATTCTGAAAATCTAAAAAAGGCCACTGCTTTTTTGTGAAATTGTGATGCATGTAACATAAAGTATATCACATATTTCTGCTAATTAACTGATGACTGTTGGCATGGGGAGTTTTGTTTTAATAGTCACAGTAGCACTAAGTGGGTAAACTGCTTCAGGAAAAGACCGTTTAGTCTGAAAGATGGAGATCATTCCAGAAGAGCTCAGGGGTTCAAAAATGGAAGGTAGTGTAAGAAGTCACAATAAAGATAAAAAAAAAAAAAACCTGTTGAAATGCTTCAAAATGTGATATTAGTTTTGGATTAACACAGAAGATTAACTAGAATGACTTTGGATACAATAAAGCAAAAATAAGATTTTGTTTCGCCAAATGACAAAGCAGTGGAATACATGAAACAAAAACTTTTTAAATGGACATACAAGTGTCTTTTCAAAATCAGAGGGTATATGTTGTGGCGGGCGACCGGGTCCCATGCTCGGCCGGGATGCCCCTTCTACTTACGTTCTGGGGGAGCAGCTATGGGCTTCTCAGTACCTCCTGGTTGAGACTTTAAACCAAGGTCCTGACTTTCTGGGGTCATAAACAAAGGAATATTGAGTTTCCTGATATCCTGGGTAAATTGTCCATCATGGCCTGGTTATTCTAGCCCACATAATCACCCCCCTGTCTCCGATTGGTTAACCATCTCTCACCCCTTCCTGACCCAGTAGCTAATGTGTGATGCGCATACTGGCACAAGAATGACTGCCATTGGATCATCCAGGTGGTGGTTAAAGTAGCTCCCCATTTCCTGTGTAGCGTTTTTTTTTTAAACTCTGTATATTGTAAATGTCACTAATTATTAATTTTATTATTATTAAAATTAGAAAAAAAGATGTATTTTATGAAGAACTTTCTAGCACTATTTTACAATTTATTAGTTGTTTATAAATGTTGTTCATTAAGCTAATTAAGAATTCTGAACTTCTGCTAACCTTTAAGATTCCTCAGTATTACTAAATTATTACTTGATGTGAAACTTTATAGATGGGTGCAGAATTGGCTCAGACACAGGAAACAGAAGGTGATGGTGCGAGGAACCTCATCAGAACTGGCAGATGTTAAGAGTGGTGTCCAGCAGGGGGCAGTGCTAGGGCCGCTGCTATTTTTAATATACATATACTGTATAAATGATTTAGATAGGAATATAAGTAACAAGCTGGTTAAGTTTGCAGATGATACCAAGATAGGTGGATTAGCAGATAATTTGGAATCCGTTATATCATCACAGAAGGACTTGGACAGCAGACAGGCTTGGGCAGATTTGTGGCAGATGAAATTTAATATCAGTAAATGTAAAGTATTACACATAGGAAGTCAAAATGTGAGGTTTAAATACACAATGGGCGGTCGGAAAATCGAGAGTACACCTTATGAGAAGGATTTAGGTGTCATAGTGGACTCTAAGCTATCAACTGCCAGACAGTGTTCAGAAGTCATTAAGAAGGCTAACAGACTGTCAGGTTATATAGCGCCTTGACGTGTGGAGTACAAGTCACAGGAGGTTCTGCTAAACCTTTATAACACACTGGTGAGGCCTCATCTGGAGTCCTGTGTGCAGTTTGGGTCTCCAGGCTACAAAAAGGACATAACACAAGAGAAGGTCCAGAGAAGAGTGACTAGGCTGATTCAGGGCTACAGGGGTTGAGTGATGAGGAAAGATTAAAAGAGCTGAGCCTTTACAGTTTGAGCAAAAGAAGATTAAGAGGTGACATGATTGAAATGTTTAAAATTATGAAGTGAATTAGTCCAGTGGATCGAGACTGTTATTTTAAAATGAGTTCATCAAGAACACGGGGACACAGTTGGAAACTTGTTAAGGGTAAATTTCGCACAAACATTAGGAAGTTTTTCTTTACACAAAGAACGATAGACACTTGGAATAAGCGACCAAGTAGTGTGGTGGACAGGAAGACGTTAGGGACTTTCAAAACTCGACTTGATGTTTTCTTGGAAGAAATAAGTGGAGAGGACTGGCGAGCTTTGTTGGGCTGAATGGCCTGTTCTCGTCTAAACTGTTCTAATGTTCTAATATGAAACCTTCTGATCTCTTGTACTACATGGGTAACAGAGGGGATCTTGCATTTGATTTGAAAACGATTTAGCATTATATGTCCAATTGACTTGTAATTAAGTAATCGTAATGTATCTTAGAAAAACAATACCAATTATTCCAAACAATGTAAATAAATAAGTTGGCCTTTTTTAGTAAATGTTTATTAAATACAAACATGTTTAAAACCTCATTGCATGAGCAGGAAGGAAACCCATTAACATCCTAACAGAGTGAATATAACTTCTTTATGCTTGACTTCTGGAATATGTTGTACCAAATCATTCAGAAATGGGCAGATCTGGAAGAATTTTCAAAATAGGTAACAGTGAAAGACTTGCATTGTGTCCATTGTGAATTTAAATAAATCCTTATTTACAACTGCCACAGGACATTACCTGGGTTAACCCAAAAGGCATGTGATTATTTTGTTTTCTCCTTAATATATAGATGTAGTTACTGCTGTTCAGAAAATGAAGAAGACATAACTGTGATAATGTATGCCTAGTTATAGAAATAGCATCAAGTCAGTGGACCACAAAAGATATTTAAGAGGCAGGTGAGAACTTGAGGTAGAGTGCACTGCCTCGCTAGCCCTTCCTCTTCTCCACCAGGCCCATTCTAGACTAGCATGCCAGTCCATCACAGAGCACACACACACCAGCACTATCTCAGACTAGGCTTGGTTCTCATCTCCTGCAAAACTGGCTGTGTGGAAGGAAGCTGAATAGCGGAAGCCCATATAAATGTAGGGGGTGACGTACAAGTGCCACAAAGATGGCACTCCAGCTGGTCACTGAAGCAGAGAGTAGTGTTTTTCACTGCACCTTCTTTCCACTCCACCTTCATTAAATGTATTCCTTGTGTTTGGACATCTGTAATAAATTTCGTTCCTGGCGATACTGATTTATCAAACTATACCCTTGATCGCTGGAGGCTGCAACTGAGTGCTAAAATCTTCAAATACCCATTTTTTGAATGTGACTTTATTTTGTCCAGATAGCTCAGCCAAGCTATACTTAGAAATGTCTTTCCAGAAACTGATGGGATTTTAAAATGTTTCTGATCCTTATCCTTCTTCACAAGATTTGTACAAACAGCTTTTATATTGTTTCTCCAGGCAATTTTTGTAAGCATAAGGGATATAAGGATAGAAAGCAATCTACATTTCATTCCATTAAATGTGACACCACTACCTCGGACTTTTTTTGATTAATTTTTAATCAAACAAATACATGTTATTTGAATTCAAAATCTATCCACAGTCAGTTTTGTGTATACCTTTTTAGAACTTTTTTTTCCTCCAAGGTCATGCATTATTTGGAAAAATTAAAAAATATGAAATAAGCAAAGTTACAAGGACTTTGTTGTTTGTATTACTGCCTCCACTGCATAATAAGAGTAATGACAGCATGTCACAAATAGCCATGAACAAGCAGTCTTGCATCAAGTGGCGTTTCCAGCCTAAATTACTACACAAATGCAAAAAAAAATATCTCTAGAGAAAAAATGTCTAGATTGATTTGAATGAGCTACTTAAGGGATTACGCAGGAATTGAGGTTTGTCTCTGGAATAATTGTCATGCAGGTTGGTAAGACAGCAGTATGCGGCATATGAAGCTACTCAATGTCACCTTTTTTGCCAGTGCAAGTAAACATCAGAATATTTCTGGAATATTAGTGAAGAGTACAGTACACAAAAGCCTTAATCTTTAACCACTTATATGCTCATTCAGTGTAGAGATATCTTGGTCTTTGAATAAAAAATAAAATCACTAAGTGATTCTGCTACAGGGTGTTGTGTTTCTGCTAGCTGCATAGCCAAGCGTCTTGACATTCTTAGTGTAAACTATTATTTAAAGCTCTTTTTAATTCATTAACAGCTTACCAGTTTAGTTAACAGATGCTTTCATCTCATCTTATTCAAAAATCATAAGCACATACATAGAATTGCAAAGGATCCATGCAGGTAAAGAACATTTGGCTTGGAGTTAATCTTTATTTTGAATAAATAATTATACAAGGAATAATAAGTGGTTACATCAAGGAAAGTGGAGGGTTAAAGCGATACATTACAGTCACACTGTATATCAGGGTCCGTTAATCATGTAAAACTTACTATAGCTAATGGCATCTCTGGGCAATTTACTGTCTGAACTGTGTAGTTCTGTATTTTATGGATTAAAATTGAAACCCTTGGGATCATATAGCTCAGGTGGGTGTTCAAATGGCTACCTGGTGATTTTTCTTGCCAACCAAGGTGCCATACAGTTTACTTGAATTTGCACTCTCTGTGCTGTTAATAAAGTATTTAAGGTTAAAACATTTATGTCAAAAATGTCTGTTAGAATTTTATATTGCCAGAGTATGAAATTCTGTACCATTTAAAAGATATTTATTTATCTATCTGTCTGTCTGTCTCTATCACATTCTGTATGCTTTTAATAATGTATTTAAGGTTAAGACAGTCGGTCAGTCATTGTCCAACTTGCTATATCCTAACACAGGGTCACAGGGGTCTTCTGGTGCCAATCCCAGCCAACACAGGGCACAAGGCAGGAATAAATCCAGGGCAGGGTGCCAGCCCACCACAGGGCACACATACACCCACCAAGCACACACTAGGAACAATTTAGGATCGCCAATACACCTAACCTGCATGTCTTTGGACCATGGGAGGAAACTGGAGCAGACACGGGGAGAACATGCAAACTCCACACAGGGAGGACCCGGGAAGTGAACGCAGGTCTCTTTACTGCAAGGCAGCAGCACTACCCACTGCGCCACCATGCTAAGATTAAAACATTTATTTAAAAAATGTCTGTTAGAATTTTATATTGGCAGAGTCTGAAATTCTATGCCATTTAAAACATCTATTATATATCAATCACATAATGCCTATCTATCTATCTATCTATCTATCTATCTATCTATCTATCTATCTATCTATCTATCTATCTATCTATCTATCTGTCTGTGTCTCTCTCTCTCTCTCTCTCTTTAATATAAAATTTTCTCAGTACTTTACTTTTACTTGACAGTTCCAGTCCTGTAGACCAAAGTGACATGTTACACCCCTGTCGCTACTCCCATTTCTTTATTGATACACATATCTTCTTCCAGAAATATATACAGTTCAAAGTACAGTTGTGCTTGAAAGTTTGCGAACCCTTTAGAATTTTCTATATTTCTGCATAAATACGACCTAAAACATCATCAGATTTTCACTCAAGTCCTAAAAGTAGATAAAGAGAAACCAGTTAAACAAATGAGACAATAATATTATACTTGGTCTTTTATTTATTAAGGAAAATGATCAAATATAACATATTTGTGAATGACAAAAGTATGTGAACCTCACGGATGATCAGTTAGTTTGAAGGTGAAATTCAAGTCCGGTGTTTTCAATCAATGGGATGACAATCAGGTGTGAGTGGGCACCCTGTGTCATTTAAAGAACAGGATCTATCAAAGTCTGCTTTTCACAACACATGTTTGTGGAAGTGTATCACAGTACGAACAAAAGAGATTTCTGAGGACCTCACAAAAAGAGTTGTTGATGCTCATCAGGCTGGAAAAGGTTACAAAACCATCTCTATAGAGTTTGGACTCCACCAATCCATAGTCAGACAGATTGTGTACAAATGGAGGAAATTCAAGACCATTGTTACCCTCCTCAGGAGTGGTCGACCAACAAAGATCACTCCAAGAGCAAGGCGTGTAATAGTCGGCGAGGCCTCTCTCACATTGGCTAATGTTCATGTTCATGAGTTCACCATCAGGAGAACACTGAACAACAATGGTGTGCATGGCAGGGTTGCAAGGAGAAAGCCACTGCTCTCCAAAAAAAACATTGCTGCTCGTCTGCAGTTTGCTAAAGATCACGTGGACAAACCAGAATGCTATTGGAAGAATGTTTTGTGGACGGATGAGACCAAAATAGAACTTTTTGGATTAAATGAAAAGCGTTATGCTTGGAGAAAGGAAATAATTGCATTCCAGCATAAGAACCTTATCCCATCTGTGAAACATGGTGGTGGTAGTATCATGGTTTGGGTCTGCTGTGCTGCTCTGGGCGAGGACGGCTTGCCTTCATTGATCGAACAATGAATTCTGAATTATATCAGAGAATTCTAATGGAAAATGTCAGGACATCTGTCCATGAACTGAATCTCAAGAGAAGGTGGGTCACGCAGCAAGACAACCACCCTAAGCACACAAGTCGTTCTACCAAAGAATGGCTAAAGAAGAATAAAGTGAATGTTTTGGAATGGCCAAGTCAAAGTCCTGACCTCAATCCAATCGAAATGTTGTGGAAGGACCTGAAGAGAGCAGTTCATGTGAGGAAACCCACCAACATCCCAGAGTTGAAGCTGTTCTGTACGGAGGAATGGGAGAAAATTACTCCAGGCCGGTGTGCAGGAATGAGCAAATGTTACCGGTAATGTTTAGTTGCAGTTATTGGAGGGTCACACCTGATACTGAAAGCAAAGGTTCACATACTTTTGCCACTCACAAATATGTAATATTCGATCATTTTCCTCAATAAATAAATGACCAAGTATAATATTTTTGTCTCATTTGTTTAACTGGTTTCTCTTTATCTACTTTAGGACTTGAGTGAAAATCTGATGATGTTTTAGGTCATATCTATGCAGAAATATAGAAAATTCTAAAGGGTTCACAAACTTTCAAGCACAACTGTAGCTTCTGTATTGAGAGTGATTAGTCTCCCTAACCACTGATTTACCGAACTGAGAGAGAAACTTTACCAGACCTCGGCATAAAATAGAGTGAAATGTATTAGCAGTAAAACAGGCTTAATAAGTTTAAATCAAATAACTAGTGCCATAAACAAAAGCAAACATTGATTTGGCATTATATGTCATATCATGTCATGGATCATCCTGTACTTCTGAAAGCTGACAAAGATCAGGAAGACATTCAGTGTGTGTGTTAGTGCCCATTGATGATCGTATTTGTTACCCAAAGTTTCTGCAGTACCTCAAAGAATCCCAAAGGTGAGTTGTCCCGGCCTTATCTGGTCTGCGTGTTTGTATGTTTGGGGCAGGCTGAGTCTGAAGGGTTTGTGGGGATGTTGGAGAGCACACCTGTAACAGCATGTCTTATCAGTGTGAACACACAGTCCTAAAAACTGTGAGGGAAGGGTAATAGCAGTACTTACCATCACTTCGAAGACATTCTATAGACAATTATCACAAAACGCTAGAGGTTACAAATACACACCAACAAATTGAAACAATAGCAAAAGAATATCAGTAAAGCAAGTGTCAGAGAAGAAATGTTGAAGTGCAGGCCTTAATTTAAATGTTTCTCTTTATACCTCAGCATATTGTAATCCTTTGTTACAGCAGGTAATAAAGATGGAGTAAAAACCACAGGAGCAAATATTTTTTATTGTTTTTCGACCCTGCTACACTGTACCATTCAAAAATACCATCAGCAAAAGGCTATCGGTCACATCCCATTAAGTGCATCTGGAAGGGAAGCACCGGCACACAGCAGAAATTTAAGGTTTTATTGTTGATCTGGTAGATCGAAGGTCAGACGTGCCAAATGTGACATCACTCCCTTGCATTTGTAAGCCCTGGCATCCAGTTGGGCTAATTTTGTATTCCTCTAGCTACACTGTTTTAAGTGTTTCCTTTTCCTTGGCTGAAGGTGAACAAGAGTCAAAAGTTCAAATCCCACATGGGAATAATTTTGCCAGAACTTTCCCAAAATAACTTGGACTACCTTTTTTGTGTCATTTAATCATTTCAATTTTAAACCAACCTAACAGAGAAAAGATCTGCTCTCTGACACAATAGTCAGGACAGTGTCTCTGTTATTGTGAGTGAAACATAGATGAGCTGGTCATAGGCCACTTCTGTTGGCGACGATGCTGTGCAGAGAGTGCGCAACATTAGATTTCTTATAGTTGCTGTCATTGCTACACTGAAGCGGAGGAAGCACTTCTCTGCCTCCTTCAAGAAAGCTCACCTCCTTAGACATCTGAGTAATAGCCAGCAGCCATACCACATGTGCTTCAGAGCAGGTCATTCACCTGAAGCTAAACATGTTCGGGCCCAGACAGTACTTGGATTGGAGATCAACCAGGAAAATCTTGGGTTGCTCCTGGAAGATGTGTTGGCAAGGCCAGCAGGGGGCACTTACCCTGTGGTCTGAAATGGGATCCCAGTGCAGTGACGAGGACATTGTGCTATAAAAAAAAAAAACGGCACTGTCCTTCAGATCAGATGTAAAATCGAGATCCTGACTCTCTGTGGTCATATGAGAACCCTGGGCATCCTTCATAGAAAGCTGGGTATATCCTGATGTCCTGGCTAAACTGCCCACCACAGCCTAGTCATTCTGGCCCCCTATTTGTCCCCGTCTGTAATTTGCAAACTATCTTTCACCCCTTCACTGCCTAACAGCTAATGTGTGGTTAAAGTACTGGCACAAAACAGCTGCTGTCACATCATCCAGGTGGTGCTTGAAGTGATTCCGATAAGTAGTGAGAAAAAGTGCTGTATAAAGGTAAAGAATTACTATTATCATTTATTTTTGAATCTTATCATACCTACTGCATTTGCCTTGATTCATTACAAGGTTACCCAATAGCCTTTAATACTGACATCCATGAGTATTTTATATTATGTATTGTAATAGATGGCATGCATTGGCTGACATCCCTGCCCAGATTGGCCCTATTCCCTTAATCAGCCGGGAGACCAATACAATGGAGAGGCTCTGTATCAAGAATGTATGCTTCTCCCAACCCGCTAGATGGCAGCATGCCTGGGCTTCGGTACCTATTCGGCCACCTGCAGGGTATGATGGGAACTGTAGTCTAGTGGGGCTGGATTGCTGCAGGGAGTTTGCACCATAGACATAGAATTACTAGATGCCTGACCAGCAGCATCGTATGTCAACGTCGCCGCCATATTGCGAGTGGCACTGCTGTGGAGTGAAGTAATGGATAAAGATACCTCACGCATGTGCTGCTTGGGATTGTACAAACCGCTATACACTCTAAACATGATCCCGGGGGATTACATTTCATAGGTAAGGCTGAACAATTGTTTTGGTTATATTTGGCCATTAGAAAAATTAAATAATTTAATTAATTAAACAACATTAGTAGAATTAAAACCACAGAATGATAAATCAAAAAGGAATAATTGGCAAACAAACAAAGATAACTGGCAGTAACAGTGCAAAATTCACAATTGGTATGCCAGTTTGAAAAGATAAGTTTTGAGGGCAGTTTTAAAATGTGATATTGAATCGAGCTGACGAATGTGAGTTGAGGAGCACAATGAGATACGCTCGAGCTCCCATAGCACTGAGTCTGACGTGTGCTACAGAAAGTCGAGCTGCAGATGAGGATCTGAGTGAGCGAGACGACTGCAAGTCTGGAGATCAGCGAGGTTGTGGAGAGCTTTAAATGTTCAGCGCGGGATTTAGTATTGTATTCAGTAGTTAACAGGGAGCCAGTGAAGTTGAGAGAGAATCGGTGTGATGTGTTCAGTGGATTTAGGACCGCAGGTTATTATCTTGGCATCAGAATTTTGAAGAAGTTGTAAGTGATGGATACGTTTTTGTGGGATGACAGATAGAATAGCATTACAGTAATCTATACGTGAGGTGACTCGGGCATTGACCGATACTTCAGTACTGTGTTGCGTAAGAACAGGACGAAGTCTAGAAATGATTCGGAGATGGAAGAAGGCAGTCCCAGAAATGGTACTTATATGGGAGGAATCATTTAATAATAATAATAATTATTATTATTATTTAATAATTGCCATTATTAGTGTATACATGGATATAAATAATTGCATATAAACGATTCGCGAAAATCTGCTGTATTTAAACGATACTGTTTTAAACGTTATTGTTTTTTCATCAGAAAACCCGGTTTTCACGTCTACCAGTATTAGTTTAAATGACACTTTTGCCACTCGCAATATGGCGGACGCACTGACGTATCGTGTCAACTGGGCAACACAGTGAATGCGGCATCTACTTATATATGTCTGTGGTTTACACTGATAAGAGGAACTGCATGGCGTAATCCAGGCAAATCAAACCAGGAAGAGTAGACAGGAAGAAAACACTCATCTAACAGAAGTAGAGAAGAAGAGACAAATATCTTGTTGTGCTAAGGTAACCTGAAATTTGCTCCAGAAGTGCTGGACAATGGCTGCCCCTGTGCTCCAACTCTAACTTCCAAAGGTACCTAATATATTGTGAAATAAAAAATTGTGTTTTTTTTTTTTTGTTTTTAACCAATGATGACACTGTGTTGATGCATTCGTGGCTGGGGTTTGGGGGCTCTGTGGTGCCCACCTGCTGATTACAGTATGTTATAGGAGTGTTTCGTCTGATTTTATATTTACTACATGTGTTTTGTTCTTCTTTTATAACTCCCACTGGTCTCTTTGGGACATTCAAGTACAAATGTTATTGAACATTTGTACATGGCAAAAAAAAATGTAAACTTGAACTTGATTGATAGGCATTGTGGTCCCTAAGTAGCTAAAGGCATTGGACTGTGACCTACAACTTTGCCAGTTCAACACCACTGACCCAAGTAAGTCATTCAAGCTGCCATTTATGACTCATTGCAAAAAAATATGTAATAATTTCCATCTTTTTTTTTTCCCCTTGCAATTTTGATAAAAGTGTCATCTTTTGAATGAATATGAATGTATGCTGCCAAAATAAAGTAACATGCTGCTTCTCTTTTCTGTAAATGCCAGTGTCACTGTCAAACTATTCAGTGTTAAAATATGAGCTGTTATAAACATGTTACATTTTAGTAGATGAAATGTTTTTCGTAATGACTGCTAAAAACTCCTCATTGACACTGGTGAGAATCATGTGAATCTGAGAGCATGGCAACAGGATCCACAATATGGCTTCCTCTCATCTCATTTGTAGTCGGCAGGAGTCGAGTGATGAGCCACGAGCAGACTGTATTCTTGTCATAAATATGAAAGAAGCTCTCTCAGAGATAATGAGTGGCTGCAGATTGTTTAAGAGGTGTACACTTGGATATTCTGTGTTGAGTTGATGTGCACAGTCTGAAGAATCAGCCTGCTCTGTGCTTTAATTACTTAGCCCAAGTATTTCATGTCAGATTGCATATAAATGCAGCGTAGAAATGAACTTTTGAAGAAGCCACGTGGCACGTCATAGCACCGGCTCCATATGGGTGCTTTAATGATTCAAGGCTCATTCTCATCAGCTGGCTTTTAAAGCTCTAATTAAAGGAGAGAAAGCTCATCGGTGTCTTCCCTTATTCTGCAGGCCTTAGTGAACTTTTTTCCCCCGTTAACTGCACCATTTGCATTTGTACTGTTTATGCTTTGTTTGACACAATGTACTGATGTGATAAAACAGACTTAATTTCTTTCCATCGCTGTATTCATTTATCTTCTTTTTATAGATTTCTGACAGTCAACAGTTTATTTTATGTTTTTTTGGCTCTTTGGATCTTTTCTGTTTTCTTTCAATTGCCAGAAAGTTGAACAGAATGGTGTCCAATAATGTCAGTTGTCACAATCCACTCAAATATCGACTCCATCCTGCTTAGATTTGAAACCTGTAGCGAAGTTATCCTGTTTTATGTAGGAGTCGGGAAGTTCTGCCTTGCTATTGAAAAGATTTAAACAAACTCCCAGCCTTGGATTTGAAGTTTGCCCGATTGTTTTGCAGCTTATCATTGTCTTTCTTGGTATTCTGTGATATTTGTGAAATGTTTCGATTACTTCCTTAGACATCTGAGTAACGTCCGGGTATTTGCATCTGTGCCCACTAACCGTTATGTACATCGATCACTGGCTGCTTTAAATTCTGGTATGGCACCAGTTCAGCCTTAAACCACAGGGCAGTACAGAGTGTGGCAAAGTTGGCTCAGAGTATCGTTGACACACAGCTCTTTTCCTTTCAGGACATATAAACTGTATAACAAAATGACTGACATCAGTCAGTCATTCTCCAACACGGTACATCCTAACACAGGGTCACGGGAGTCACACACACACCAAGCACACACTAGGGATAAATTAGGATCGCCAGTGCACCTAACCTGCATGTCTTTGGGCTGTGGGAGGAAACACAGACACACTTTTTTGACTGGCGCAGAAAAGTAAAAATAACATTGGTAAAGACCCCCTGCCATGCTGCACAGCCACATTTGTCTCCAATTCGATGAGGACCATTAGTACTGGCGTTTGCACTAATTATATCAAAGGCATGTTTCTAACATTTTGTCAAATCAATGCCATGAAGTACTGAGGCTGTTTAGAGAGTAAAGTATTAGTATGGTGGTCCTAAGAATTTTCTCACTGAATCAAGAACACGGGGACACAGTTGAATACTTGTTAAGGGTAAATTTCGATACAAACATTAGGAAGTTTTTCTTTACACAAAGAACAATAGACACTTGGAATAAGCAACCAAGTAGTGAGGTAGACAGTAAGACGTTAGGGACTTTAAAAACTAAACTTGATGTTTTCTTGGAGGAAATAAGTGGATAGGACTGGTGAGCTTTGTTGGGCTGAATGGCCTGTTCTCATCTAGAGTGTTCTACTGAATGTACATTGAAGCTTTGGTTGAATACATTCAAGCAGGTAACTAGTAAATGTTGCTCTAAAGAGTTTTAAACTTGTGGGAATCAGCAGCTTGGTAATCAGCTGAAGCTCCTTCCCTGTAGCTACGTGATTTTATGCATTGCACTGCTGCCACTTGATTGGCTGATTAGATAATTACCTGGATAAGCAGGTGTAGAGATACAGTGGTACCTTGGTATACGTCCTTAATCAGTTCCAGATCCTTGGACTTATACCAAACAGGACTTATACCAAACAAATTTTTCCCATAAGAAATAATGGGAAAATGATTAATTCGTTCCCATGAAAAAAAAATCCTATTGTTATTGGCATATTATACATTGATGGGGTTGTATAAAATAATTTAAACACTGCTTAATACTAAAATACATAAATACAAAAGCAGTTAGATGAAATAAATGAAAATGACTTGTCCGATAACAATGAGTTTAATTTTACTGCACAACAAAGATGAGCGTTACAGCTCTTCCAAAGAAGCCTCTTCAGGCAAATGTGAAGCACTGCCGTTCTTCTTCTGGCAGTCTTCAATCCAAATCCCTAAAGCAGATTCCATCCAGACTACTGTACTGCCTTATTACATCCACTTACAACTCGTTTTGCACCCTGGTTAAAAGGACACTGCGGCCGTAGATCTTATATTCCTTTCCTACTTTTTAAATAAAAAGAATCGTAGCCTTCAACAAATCCAAAACGTTTACCTTTTCGGCAATCGTTCACATCTTCTTCTTGTGCTTGAGCACGGCCCCTGAAGCAGCAGCAGATCGTTTTGGAGCCATAATGAAGGGCTTGACTATGCACAAAGATAAACACAAAAGAGCACAACTCTTTACACAGCGAAACACGTTGATGCTGAATGAGCGAGATGAGACTTACTGGTTAACACTGCATTCAGCATGCAGGAACTTAACTGCGTGCTCTGATTGGTTAGCTTCTCAGTCAGGAGAACTTAACTGCGTGCTCTGATTGGTTAGCTTCTCAGTCATCCGCCAATAGCGTCCCTTGTATGAAAACAACTGGGCAAACCAACTGAGGAAGCATGTACAGGAAGTAAAAAGACACATTGTCCACAGAACCCGCGAAGCAGCGAAAAATCCGAGTTATATATTTAGTTATGCTTTCATATAAAATCCACGATAGAGTGAAGCTGCGAAAGTCAAAGCACGATATAGTGAGGCATTACTGTACAGGTTAAAACTTTTTTTTTTTTTTGAAGGCGCGCGCCCGGTATACCACACGTGTTGTTCTAGTACACGAGTCGTATACCAAGCAAAATATTTCGCCTCTAAACAGGACGTATACCAAGTTGGACTTATTCCAAAGCAGACATATACCGAGGTACCACTGTATTCCTAACAATTTGCTCAGTGATAAGTGATATTCTTAATCCCGATTAAATCCCATTTAGGGTCATGGAGCACACAGCCTCAGTTATACACTCGCGCAAGACCCGTTCAGAATCACCAGTTTAGCCTAACATGCACATTTTTGACATGTGGGAGGAATATTAGAATAACTCTGGGGGGAAACAAACCTGCAACTTTCACATAGACAGCAAGGAGACTCGAGATGCCATGCTAACCACTACACGATTAAGATTTACTCACAACTGAGTTCTTTCTGCCTTCCTTTGTCCTTAGTTTAAACTAACAGAAGGCATCCATCTAAATTATTTACTCACTTCGTAATTAGGGGAATAACGGGCAATGTGCAGCACCCTGTCGCTCCTGTCATGGTTTTCATTTTCTATGTTTTATTTTTCTGACATTGATTTTAAGCTAAGGTTTTGATACTTGACATTTAAACTGAGTCACTGGTAATGCTATTAGAATAATACAAATCATGATTCATAAAATAACTCTCATTAACTCCTATTTTTCACTTTAGGCAATGGAATGGACACACAGCGTTTCTGTGTTTCAGCAATAGAGACAAAGCTTTATTCATACCGTGTTTAATGTCGGCTTTGCATGGGATTTCAGCCTCATAGGGAGTGCAGCTGCTGTAGCACAACATGACCACAATTGTTTTTGTCTTCATTTGATTCTGCTTTTAAAATGCCATTGTTGTTTAGGAACAGTTTCTGGTTTAATAGTCTTTTGCAGTGCAAAGTTTCAAATGAGGCCTGTCTGAATATTTTTACTCACTGAATATATATTAAATTTAGTTTAATTTAAACTTTGTCATTTGCATAAAAATGAAAAGACTGGAAAAATATTATGATAGCCTGTCCTGTTAACTATCGTCTATTATTATTAGAATTATTCATTAGAGATAATTTTCCATATCTAATTAATGTTGACAAATGTGGTTGCATATTGTGAATTCATATTTATTCTTTAGAAGGTCAGAAAATGAATAAACAATTCATTTTCTTAGGTATATTTTTCTGTTCATTATTCATGTTTTTCTAACATAAATCCCACACTTGTCTTAGTCAGTGTGCTGTAGATCTGAAACTCCATAATGAGATTGTCTCTGTACCTTTTTGCAAGTCTGTTGAACCTTTTGGACTTGATGTAAAGTACAGTTGTAAACAACAAGGCTTCTCTCACTTACGCTTCTTTACATGGTGTCTAGTCCATTTTAGTTTATTCACTTACAGTTAGCATCTTTTTTTATACACTTCGGAACTGAGAATAGTGGAACTTAAGTTTCCAGTAATGTGAGGTATTGTGCATTAAAGCCTCAAAGCTGCCTGCTAACATTTTGCTTATACTTCATAGTACAGTATTTTTTATAAAATCAAAATACCTGATTCTGTTACGAATTCCAATGAATTAGAGGCTTCTCCTGTGTGCCAGTGTGTGTTCATCAACATTCAGTTTTTATAGATAATAGAGATTTTAAAAAGCTCTTGACATGTCAGGTCAGAATGTCAACTTTATGAAGTACAATTCTACATTGTAATTCAGGTTTCATACCATTTTCAGAAAAGGGCAAGAAATGCTTCAGGGTCATTTCAGATCCACAGGCTGAGCACAGATTCCTCCTCAAAGAAAGAATTGAGGTGATGAACTGCAGTATTGGTGGCTTGGTGGCCTAGTGATTAAGGCATTGGGTGTGAAACCACAAGGTTGCCAGTTCAACTCCCACCTCCATGTACAGTGCATCCGGAAAGTATTCACAGCGCTTCATCACTTTTTTCCACATTTTGTTATGTTACAACCCTTATTCCAAAATGGATTAAATTCATTTTTTTCCTCAGAATTCTACACACAACACCCCATAATGACAACGTGAAAAAAGTTTACTTGAGATTTTTGCAAATTTATTAAAAATAAAAATATTGAGAAATCGCATGTCCATAAGTATTCACAGCCTTTGCCGTGAAGCTCCAAATTGAGCTCAGGTGTATCCTGTTTCCCCTGATCATCCTTGAGATGTTTCTGCAGCTTCATTGGAGTCCACCTGTGGTCAATTCAGTTGATTGGACATGATTTGGAAAGGCACACACCTGTCTATAGAAGGTCCCACAGTTGACAGTTCACGTAAGGGCACAAACCAAGCATGAAGTCAAAGGAATTGTCTGTAGACCTCCGACACAGGATTGTCTCGAGGCACAAATCTGGGGAAGGTTACTGAAATATTTCTGCTGCTCTGAAGGGTCCAATGAGCACAGTGGCCTCCATCATCCATAAGTGGAAGAAGTTCTTAGAGCTGGCCGGCCATCTAAACTGAGCGATCAGGGGAGAAGGGCCTTAGTCAGGGAGGTGACCAAGAACCTGATGGTCACTCTGTCAGAGCTCCAGAGGTCCTCTGTGGAGAGGAGAACCTTCCAGAAGGACAAGCATCTCTGCAGCAATCCACCAATCAGGCCTGTATGGTAGAGTGGCCAGACGGAAGCCACTCCTTAGTAAAAGGCACATGGCAGCCCGCCTAGAGTTTGTCAAAAGGCACCTGAAGGACTCTCAGACCGTGAGAAACAAAATTCTCTGGTCTGATGAGACAAAGATTGAACTCTTTGGTGTGAATGCCAGGCGTCATGTTTGGAGGAGACCAGGCACCGCTCATCACCAGGCCAATACCATCCCTACAGTGAAGCATGGTGGTGGCAGCATCAGGAACTGGGAGACTAGTCAGGATAAAGGGAAAGATGACGGCAGCAATGTACAGAGACATCCTGGATGAAAACCTGCTCCAGAGCGATCTTGACCTCAGACTGGGGCGACGGTTCATCTTTCAGCAGGACAACAACCCTAAGGACACAGCCAAGATATCAAAGGAGTGGCTTCAGGACAACTCTGTGAATGTCCTTGAGTGGCCCAGCCAGAGCCCAGACTTGAATCGATTGAACATCTCTGGAGAGATCTTAAAATGGCAGTGCACCGATGCTTCCCATCCAACCTGATGGAGCTTGAGAGGTGCTGCAAAGAGGAATGGGCGAAACTGGCCAAAGATAGGTGTGCCAAGCTTGTGGCATCATATTCAAAAAGACTTGAGGCTGGAATTGTTGCCAAAGGTGCATCGACAAAGTATTGAGCAAAGGCTGTGAATACTTATGGACATGGGATTTCTCAGTTTGTTTATTTTTAATAAATTTGCAAAAACCTCAAGTAAACTTTTTTCACGTTGTCATTATGGGGTGTTGTGTGTAGAATTCTGAGGAAAAAAATGAATTTAATCCATTTTGGAATAAGGCTGTAACATAACAAAATGTGGACAAAGTGATGCGCTGTGAATACTTTCCGGATGCACTGTATGTCAGTTATAATAATGGACATAAGCAACTGTACTTTGTTCTGCTAATGCAAGTCACCCTGGATAAAGGTATCGACCCAATAAACAGCAGCAACAACAACAATACCGTTTATGCTCCAATAAACGCCGAGTCACTTATTGTCGCCGGTCTCTAATAAGCGCCGGGCTTCAAATGGTAGCCGGTCTCTAACAGTAGCCGGGTCTTTGATATTTGCCTACTGGCATACATTGTAAGCGTCTGTATCTTTATAGACGTGCGTAATACGTGTGCATGTCAGCACGTTGCATATATAAGAAATACGGATATACCAGTTTCTAAAGCTGCTTCATTTTCATGCTGGGTTGACCAAAATACGGTTGTTATACTGTAATACTGTATGGTAGTGATAAACAGAGAGTGGTATAAATGTGTTTTGCTATGAAGAGTCTCCGTGAAGATTCATCACTTTTAACCAGCTGCACATTCCTTATCGTTTTTTACTGTCAACGAGATTAGCCTAGGTCGTCGGACCTGGGACACATTTACTTATTTTGGACCTGCGAGGCCCTGGATTACGAAATCTACCTTTTGGGCAGGGAGGGGAGTAACAAAGAAAGACCTGCCGTCTTCGTATCCACAAAAATGGAATTTTTTTGTCATTGCGGATTCGGGTGACGAATAGCAGCGAAATTTACAGAAAGACATTGCCATTTATCTTTAACAGTCTTATGCGGCATGGGAAATTCAAATAAAGGAGCTGTTTGTAATATTAGCCGATATTTTTCTGTACCTACCTGTACCGACACGCGCGTAAAAATATTGCGTTCTGAAGGTTTTTGTTAACAATAGCCGGTCTCTATTAAGCGCCGGGAGCCGAGGCTAGTTTTGCAAATAAACGCCGGGGGCCTCTATTGGAGCATATACGGTACTAATACCTGGCACAATAGCTTACATTTGACAGAATGCTTTGGAAGCTAATCTAAACTGCTGAGTTTACCATTTATGTATCTGTATCCTGGCTGCAACCTTTGTATACAAAAAATGATGACCACTTTTCACATTGATCATCTAAGGAGTACCAGGCCACTAAATTAGAACATTAAAACATTAGAAAAACCTTAACAAGAAAAGATCATGCAGGCAACAGTCACAGAGATTGTACAGAATAACAAAGTCAAACTTGAAAGGTCCCTAAAGTCCTACTGTCCACCACACTACTTAGTAGTTTATCCCATGTGTCTATGGTTGTTTTCTTTATCTTCTTCTTTGTCTTCTTGCTCTTTTCCCACTTCTGTGTGGAGTCGATGTGCTCAAGCGCGGGTATTTTGCTAGTATACCATAAAATAAAAGATAATGTAAAAGTTGTGCCCTTTGGAAAAATGATGCATGTTTGCTGTACCTAACATGAGAGCCGTAGTGTATTTATAAAATGAAAAAAGTACAGAATTCAGTAAAGTAACCCAGTCACTCAACAGCATCAGCTAACAGTTTTAATTCATACTGATGCTTTTTATTTTGACCACAATATATTAGGCATTATTCCCCTAGGGAAGCAAATACACCATTTTATTGCTTACAGTATGTTTGTCAATTTATCCTTAGAGTTGTTTGTCCTTGTGTTTATCCCCATTTAGCAGATGTGATTTTATACTTCATCTTTTTAAATACCTATGGCCTACAATTGCCATCAGCACTTTTGGAAATGGTTTTGATTCTTCCTGTGCGTCAGTTCAGGATTTGCTGCTCTCTCATTTACCTTAAACAAAGCAGGAGACTCGTCTCGTAACCTTGATTGCGTTTATTCCACAGCCTTATTCAAAAGCCTAGGAGACCCTCTTTTAGCTGCTTAACATCTCAATCGATCAAGTGTTTCATGACTTTGTCAAGCTCACCATCGCTGCTGCCTGTCACAATTTAGCCGACTGTGAAAACAGCTGTAATTGTTGCTTAGCAACATATTCCAAAGGAAGGAAAGAGAGTGGAATGTCAGAACATCCACAGTCTAGTAAAAAAGGAAGGGCTTTGCTCTTTAAGTAGAGACACAGGCTGCAGTGTTAGCTGTGCAGCTGTAACAGCCTACATTACCACCTTTAATAGACGTGTGCCATTTCTCCATCCCAAGGTTAAACGTAACTGTAAGCACTGAGACGTTTAGTAACAACTGCAATAAAATGATGTAGCCATGTATTCTACAGTTTAAATACATGTGGACGTCTTGCATAGTCCTGTTACTCTTTTCCTGACCTCACCTCAGACTTAAATTCATTAATAAATGCAGTGTATGAATCCATCATAACACCCTGCTCAGCCTATAGAGCACCTTCAGAACAAGCACAGTTTTACCACAGAACTCAAGGGGGCGCTAGCAAGGACCATTTTATAATACACTCCTGACTTTTAATAATGTAATTTTAAACTAAACTACAGTCATATGAACAAGTTTGGGACCCCCTCTTAGCCTGCATAATAATTGACTCTCCTTTCAACAATAACGATAACAGTGGCATGTCTTTGACTTCCTAGGAACATCGGAGTTCTGCTGTGGTTTCCGAACAAAGATTTTTAGTGACACAGTATTTAGTTGTATGAAATTAAATCAAATGTGAAACTGGCTGTGCACAAATGTGGGACCCCTTGTCATTGTGCTGATTTGAATGCCTGTCACTGCTCAGTGCTGATTACTTGGTATGATGAGCTCGTCAAGCCTTGAACTTCATAGACAGGAGTGTCCAATCATGAGTGCTAAAAGGTATTTAAGGTGGTCAATTACAAGTTGTGCTTCCTTCCCTTTGACTCTCCTCTGAAGAGTGACAGACAGCATGGGATCCTCAAAGCAACTCTCCAAAGATCTGAAAACAAAGATTGTTCAGTCTCCTGGTTTAAGGGAAGGCTACAAAAAGCCATCTCAGAGGTTTAAACTGTCAGTTTCAACTGTAAGGAATGGAATCAGGAAATGGAAGGCCACAGGCACAGTTGCTATTAAACCAACCCAGCAGGTCTGGCAGGCCAAGAAAAATACAGAAGCGGCATATGAGCAGGATTGTGAGAATGGTTACAGACAACCCACAAATCTCCTCCAAAGACCTGCAAGAACATCTCGCTGCAGATGGTGTATCTGTACATCGTTCTAAAATTCAGCACAATTTACACAAAGAACATCTGTATTGGCAGAGTGATGAGAAAGAAGCCCTTTCTGCACTCACACCACAAACAGAGTCGCTTGTTGTATCAAATGCTCATTTAGACAAGCCAGATTCATTTTGGAACAAAGTGCTTTGGACTGATGAGACAAAAATTGAGTTATTTGATCAGAACAAAAAGCGCTTTGCATGGCGGAAGAAGAACACCACATTCCAAGAAAAACACCTGCTACCTCCTGTCAAATTTGGTGGAGGTCCCATCATGCTGTGGGGCTGTGTGGCTAGTTCAGGGACTGAGGCCCTTGTTAAAGTCGAGGGTCGCATGAAGTCAACCCAATATCAACAAATTCTTCAGGATAATGTTCAAGTATCAGTCACAAAGCTGAAGTTACTTAAGCAGGGGTTGGATATTCCAACAAGACGATGACCCAAAACACAGTTCAAAATCTACAAAGGCATTCGTGCAGAGGGAGAAGTACAATGTTCTGGAATGGCCGTCACAGTCCCTGACTTGAATATCATCGAAAATCTATGGGATGATTTGAAGCAGGCTGTCCATCAAATTGAACTGAACTGGAGAGATTTTGTATGAAGAATGGTCAGAAATACCTCCATCAGAGTCCAGACACTCATCACAGGCTATAGGAGGACAGCGTCTGGAGGCTCAAAGGAGCAAAAGGAGGCTCAGCTAAGTATTGATGTCATATCTCTGTTGGGTGACCACATTTATGCACCTGTCTAATTTTGTTATGATGCATATTGCATATTTTCTGTTAATCCAATAAACTTAATGTCACTGCTGAAATCCTACTGTGTCCATAAGGCATGTCAGATATTAAAAGGAAGTTCAGCCAATGAGAAACAAAAATCCAAAGAATTAAGAGGGGATCCCAAACTTTTTCATATGACTGTATATATTTTGTTTGGCTTACGTACAAGCTGCATGTTACTTTGAGGGCAGTTTATCTATCTATCTATCTATCTATCTATCTATCTATCTATCTATCTATCTATCTATCTATCTATCTATCAGGCATGAAACAATACACTTAGCAGTTCAAGCTTCATGATTCAGTATTCTGATAATATGAAATTTTCATACAAGAAATAAATGTACTTATGTTTAATGTTACTTTTTGTGAAACATAGTGCTGCCAAAAAATCAAATCATTTTTCAAATACTCAAGTTTTAACACGTTTTTTCTTTTTTATTTAAATAAAATAATCGTAAATATTAATATAAAGTGCTTTCACTACAGTAACACAAGGCATGTTGCATATTTTTTTAGCACATTCAAGTCAGAATTCTGCTGCTGACTTTACATGTGACAGTAACAATCCTATATAATCTAATGTTACTGCAGAGCAAAACCATCCAAGTTTAAATGTTTCCTTTTGTTTTTCTTTTCATCCTTTTAAATCCTGCTGGAATGCCTTACTGCCTCATTAGCTCTGGTTCCTGACTGGATCTGTGGTTAACATATAAAGTTATATTTTCTTTTAAAAGAATATGAATGTTGACGCTCTGTATGAAGCTGAGACCTCTGTGCTGTGACAAAATTCCCTGCAGCTGAAAACACTCACAGGATACAGACATAGCAGGGACAGATATACAGTAGGGGTTGACCAGAAAAGCAAGCATAGAGAATTGGGCTGCTTTCTCTCTTCATCATGCTAGGGGGCTGCTGTTGACAGCAGTTGCAGATCCACTGCTTGTATGATTCGTTCTTGCTGTAATCTCATCTATTTCTGAATTGTATCAGTGAAAGGTGTATCAGTGTATCAAGCACTCATTCTTACATCCAAGCCCCTTGACAGCTGCAGTAACTACAGCTTTGCCACTGCTGGTAGTGTTTGAGAATATCATGACAACTGTTCCAATAAGGTAATCGATTTGATAGTACGTCATTATACTGTACAGATGGTGATTACAGTTCAGCCAAAGTGCAGAATCTGTCTATCTGTCCATCTATCATATAGTGCTTTCTCTATGTATCATATAGTGCCTTATCTATTTATCTAACTATCATATCGTGACTTTATCTATCTATCTATCTATCTATCTATCTATCTATCTCTCTCTATCTTCTATATCTCTCTATCTATTTATCTATCTTTTATATATTGTCTTATCTCTCTATCTTTTATATAGTGCCTTTTATCTATCTATCTATCTATCTATCTATCTTTTATATAGTGCCTTTTTCCTGTCTCACCAATTTCCAAACTGTAGCTTCACTTTAAGTCCTGGTGATTAAGAAACAAATCTGTGGATAACCTCTGCATATATGCCATCATTTTGTGTACTTCTTATCTTTTTAATATTCATTCGCATTCATTAATCTCAGCTCGTTTTCAACTCTTTTCCAGTTGGCTTTAATTCTAATAACTCTCGCCAAAGAGTAAATATGCTTTTGCACATCTGAAAGGGCTCTGGTTTATTGATTCTATTCCATAATATCCATTTACATCATTTTTTGTATCTGTCCATTTGGCAGTGGGCACTGCACCTTTTTCATACTGCCCAGAGCAGCTGCCAAGGCTGCACTCACCTTTTTACACCTCACATTTCTATTATGTATCACACTTAATCATTTTTTTTTTTCTGCCCTACATTTTCTACTTCTACTAATTTTTCTGACTGGAATGTAATTGTGACATCTTTTAAAAATTGTCCAAATCTGATGCTTGCAGAAGAATTGTTTGAATATTTTAATGGAAGCTGTAGCTGCAAGTCCTTTGCTGATTGGTATACTCAAAATATAACAAGAAAAGGATGCACATTTAAATGCATTATAATCACATAAAAAAGGCAAGAAAAGAGGTTGGGGTACCATAAAGGTATACCCCATGTAATGAGCAAAGAAAAAAAGACCAGCAGATAATAAAAATGACCACAGAAGTGGTGCAAACAACAACAATTCTTCTTTTAAAGGGAAGATCTCTCCTGGTGTGTTTGTCCTCCCTTTCAGATGCAGGTTCCATGAATGAACGCCAACTTCCGACAAGGTGTAGACGTCTTTTATTTTTGGTTTGCGGCATTGGAGCAGGACGTCCGGGTTGTGAGTGGAGAAAGGGACATCACTCTGGTGATGCATCTGCCCTGAGATAAAAGTGGAGAAAGTGTTAGCGACATTGCCCTCTTTTGGTCGGGAATGGTATTGCCCATATTGAAGCCATGTAGATCTCCCCTCCTTCTTTCTGCATGTCTGACAGCAGTAAGCCATTGTGTTATGCTAATACGTCATTGTAACAGACTTAATTTGACACCAGACTACAAGTTACATCCTAACCCTTACCCTCTGGAGCCCATGACACTCACACTCTCCTGCCTTTCATGCAAAGTGTTAACGTGAGTACTGAGCCTGTTGATGTAATTCAGCGTCCCCTCAGTGTGACATCACTGGCGCCAGGCAGATTGTAAGCCCCGTTTTGTAATCTCAGTCTTTTATCGTCTATTTTTTAATGCTTTATGTTGGGGGGCGGGGGCAAAATGGAAAGAGGAGATCTTGTATAAGGGCAGGGATATTCACTCACAGCCATGATGCGCCACAGTGGCTGCAGGTTTTCACCTCCCTCAGTATGTCTTTGGGCTTAACTCACTTGTTACAATTCAGAACAGTCAATTGCCAATTTTAGATTAAAGCAGCTGCATTTAGGTTTTTCATTTTTTCTGTTTTCTTAACTAGCCACAGTTAATAATGAGGTGCAAATGACAAAGGAACCCCCAGCTCTCCAGCTAACTTGGTTTCCTTTACAATGGTGAATGTGTGTCATGAAGTATCTGTTGTTAATAAAATGTTTAGAATTAAAAGAGAAGGCAAAAGGGAGGATCGCAAAGAGCATATCTGTTCTGGTCCAGAAAACAAGGATCATTTTCTCAGAAAAGGAGATTCTGTAGTACAATGTAATGAACATTTGTCTGGGATGAATGAAAGCACTATGAAGCAGTAGAGTTGAATACCAAGTTTCACTATCAGCAAGGAATGGCTTCTAATTAGGAAACTGGTTGGAATGAAAATCTGCAGCCAGTGAGACTGTGTATTAGGGCAGGGGTGTCAAACTCCAGGCCTTGAGGGCCGCAGTGGCTGCAGGTTTTCATTCCGACCCTTTTCCTAATCATTGAACAGTTTTCACTGCTAATTAACTCATTTTTCCCTTCATTTTAATAACCTCCTGTTTTTAAGGATTCAGTCCTCTGAATTGATTTGCTTCTTCATGAAATGGCAGCCAAACAGAAATGAGACGTGAAACGAGCCAACAGACGAGCAGCTAAACTGGGGTTTCAAACTCCAACCAATCTATTAATGAGAAGCTGATTCTTGCTGTTAATAAGCCCGTTATTTAATTTTGTCGTCTGTTGCTGCTCTCATTCTGCCACAGCAGACATTTCCAAAACTGTTGACTCTCTGTTCATCAAACTGTTTTGGTGATCTGAGAGATCAGCCTTGTGTGACGGGCACAGGTGAGCTGGTCATGTGGCGACTCGTTTTGTGTCACATTATTCTTTGGCTGCTAATTACAAAATGAGACAACTAAGGGGCCTGAATCAAGTTAATTAAACTTAAAGCAAAAGAAGTTCATTAGCAGCAAAAACTGGTCACTAATGAAGAAGATGGTTAGAATGAAAACCTACAGCCGCTGCGGCCCTCCAGGCCTGGAGTTCAACACCCGTGTATTAGTGGGTCAAAATGGAAGGAGGAGGTCTTATGGGCTTAACGCCGGCTGATGTTTCCTGATGTGTATTAGTTAGTGGATTGTACCGTTTGTGTATAGCCATCTTCCCTCCGATCCCGGCCTAATCCTCACAGTGTTGCTCTGCTCTTTGCATTCAGAATTCAGAATTTGTGATTGTTCAAGCAGTGGGGGCCCAGAGCCATAATGGCTTTTTATGAGCTCAACTTCTGGACCTCTGATTTACAACAGATGGATGGGGAATGCTGCGCCCTTCAGAGGTATTTAAGAAGAAGGTCACCGTGCTTTCAATGATAATGCTGTTTATTGAGACAAGGGCCATGCAGTTTCAAGATTTTTAAATCACATTATGAAAAACGAGTGCCAGACAAACTGAACGGGTCAGTTTAGAGCAGAAAGTTAACAGCGCACATTCCGCATGGCAGGAGAATCACCAGATGGCGAGATTTGTGTATGTATGACCTTTTTAAGGATGACTCAATTCGATTGCATTTGATTTTCTGTTGGCTGCTACCGGCTGAGAGAACCAAGAGAGATGCATACTGTAATGTCTAGTTTGGGTTTTATTTTATAGACCTGCATGAATGTATGCCGCTGTACAGATTAGGAACATGAAAAACGAGGGCAGGTTCTGTGCAATCAATCTTTCTGGTTTTATATACCGTCTAATAACAACACATTCAAACATGCTGTATCCAGTTCAGGATTGCGGAGGGCCATCCATTGCTGGGCTGATTCATACGCTTGCCAAAGTTCAAAGCTGCTTCTTAAATACTGTCTGAGTTTCCTCTTTTAACTGCACGCTCGTGTTGTTTCCACAAATTCCTCGTACTCCTTATGTGAAGAAATGTCATAGAAATTGTCTTGAACGCACTCCCTCTTCAGCTGTCTTCAAGTACCTGATTCGCTGTTCTAGTAACAATTCAACTGGATGACATCTTTATGTCGCAGGGCTCAAAGGAGACAAGCCCACTCAGAAGAAGAGGCAACCTTGTAGTCAAAAGCCCAATCAGTCTCTCGAACTGACAGAGTCATCTTTGGCTAAGGCGGTTGCTTTCCCAGTAGAACCCAAGTTGCCATCCCAGGGATGTATTGGTGACGACCTGTGTAGGGAGTAAAGAGAACCCAGTTACTTATGAGAGGTCCCCATGGGCCCTTATCTCTTCAAACTGAAGAGATTCATTTGCATTACTTTTGGCATTCTCTGTGAATTCAGTTTATCTTATTTTGTTATGAATATTTTTCCATGTTTGGTTTCCTGGAAATCTATTTTTCGTTTATGTTTACTTCTTTTTTTGTTGAAGAGACAAAACCCAAATATCCATTGTCGTAAAAATGAACAGGAGATATCAAAGGTTTAGGGGCAGCCACCCGTATAATATGCCCTGGCTGCAAATGGGTACATTTCTGCTGAGTTCTGTTCAAGTTCAGGTCCAAAACAGAACTGATTCAAATACAAAAAGATGGCAGCTTTAAAGGCCGAGACCAGAAGTGACATCTTCGTGGGCGCCAGAACGAAAAGTGACTTCTTCATGGGCACCAGAACCCTGTGGGATTTCCTGTGAATGGTCTGCAGAGGATCGAGATAGAAAGTCAGTGCACCTCACCACCCCCTAAACTGGGGTGGAACTGTCGTTATTCAAAGCCCTTTAGCTGCCTCCCATTCACACGTGTGTGACACCATCCATCCATTTATCTTCTCAACCTGCTTGTCCAAGGCAGAGGCACATGGCAGCTGGAGCCTATCCCTAGGGCTGTCTTAACGCATGGGCACGCTGGGTGGTAGCCTGGGGACCACACGAGCATAGGGGCCCCATGCTAATTTATCTGTGTTGTGTGTGATTTGCTGTCAATAAATAAATACTATACTATACTAAACTATAAATATTTGTTATTGTGTTACAAGTGGACATTGGCATTCGCCTCTAATTTAGTATCACGGTCACCTCATGTGCCTGTATGTGTACGGATCTCACGCATTACATCACGTAAAAACGCATATGTTAACGGCACTTCAACACTTCAATTTTCCACAAAGAAATTTTGGAAATGTTTGTGTTGAACACTTGATTAATAATAAATAATTCATAGTAATTTCATACTCTGCCATCTGTATAGTTTACCAATTGAGTATCATTTATATGTTGAAATTTTTGTGTTTTTCAAGGCTCATGTCATATTGTTCAGACGTTTGTGTTGATTAATTTTTGCTTACAGCCTGTTTTTTAATGTTTAAACACTGATTTTGTTGGATGTATGAACACAGTAAATACAGTCAGACTCGGTTATGGTGAGTTTGACGGGACCGACACTATTTGCTCATTATGAGTGGAATTTGCTATAACCGGGAAATGCGAATTTGACAAAAACTAACTCAGTCTGTTAAAGTAATAGTGATTTATTGAAAAAAATATACATTTAGCCCATAATCAAACCCTACCCATCCATCCATCGATTATCCAACCCGCTATATCCTAACTACAGGGTCACGGGGGGTCTGCCGGAGCCCATTCCAGCCAACACAGGGCGCAAGGCAGGAAACAAACCCCAGGCAGGGCGCCAGCCCACCGCAGATCAAAACATACATTACATACAATATACTATTTTCTAAAAAAATTCCAAATTATTTGTTTGTTTTAAACTTTGTAATCTACAGTCACGCAGTTTGCAACCAACGCTTGCTTTTTCACGTCAGTTCCTTGAAAAAATTCCATCAATCTATTGCAGGCGTTTTCGGCATCAAACAATGTTGGTAAACTGCGTTCGAGTAAATCCAATATGCCAGCGGCGTCTTCCTCCTTGTCATCTTTATCATCATCTTCTTTTTGAAGCAACGTGTTTATGATTTCGTTTTCAGTAGGAATTCCACTAGTAAATAATTCGTCATCCACGTGTTGATAGTCATAATAATTTACATTATTAATTTCAATATTGTTTTGTCGAACCCATGTAGATAACGGCAATTCATCCTCTTCTTCAAAAATATCAGATGTTGATTTCCTGAAGAGCTTCTGTATGGTAACAGTTGTCACATTGTTCCAGGCAATAGATAAGAAATTTATTGCATATTGAAAATGATTCCGCTAAGTGGCTTGCAAAAGTCCAGGATGTGGTCAAGTGTTGTTTGTAATAACCGAGGGCAGCTTTACATGCGAATAGTTGCTATTGTGCCGGTGCCTAAAAATCAGCGGTCCCCTGCCTTAATGAGTACCGCCCTGTGGCTCTGACCCCAGTAATAATGACGTGCTTTGAGAGAATCCTCCTAAAGTACATCAAGGATGCTGGATCCCTGATGGATCTGACAACCATCAGTTCACCTACAGGAGGAACAGATCTACAGAGGATGCCATCTCAATAGTACTTCACACAGCCCTGACTCATCTGCAGTGCCCCAACACTTATTTTGGATGCTATTTGTCGATTTTAGTTCAGCGTTTAACACTGTAATCCCAGACAAGCTGGTACAAAAGCTTCGTAATCTGGGTCTGTCCACATCGTTGCGTCTCTGGATCAGGGACTTTGTCACCAACAAAGCCTCAGGTGGTTAGAATTGGAGATTGTACATCCACCACACTGGTTCTGAACACAGGCACGCCACAGGGTTGTGTGCTCAGCCCAGCACTCTTCACATTATTTACGCACAATTGCTTTGCCATCAATGCCACAAATATGGTTGTGAAGTTTGCTGAAGATACGACCGTGGTGGGTCTCATATCAGACAATGATGAGACTCACTACAGAGAGGAGATACAACACCTAGCACTATGGTGCTCAGCCAACAACCAAAGAGGTCACCAGCAAGACCAAAGAGGTCATTGTGGACTATAGGAGGTCCAGAAGAACAGAACATGCTCCTATATTCATACATGAGGAGGCTGTAATAGATGTTGATAATATCAAGTTCTTGGGTATCCACATCACATTGGATCCGACCTGGTCTTTAAACACATCTCACCTGGTAAAGAAAGCCCAACAAAGACTCTTCTTCCTCAGGAAAATGAGACATGCTGGATTCTCCTCTCGGCTGCTCACAAACATCTTCAGATCCGCTATAGAAAACATTCTCTGTCACAGTATGACAGCTGCACAGCACAGGGCAGGAAGGACTTGGCACGGGTGGTGAGAACAGCACAGGGGATTGTGGGAAGTCTTCTCCTAGACCTGGACTCTGTATATGCTGGAAGAGGGCCGCATGTATAGCTGCAGATCTCGCCCATCCGGGAAATGGACTGTTTGTACCGCTGCTTTCAGGAAAGCAGTACAGAAACATAAAAACACGTAGCAGCAGACTGAAAGACAGCTTTCTCCCCAGAGCTGTGAAGTCCATCTGCCCCTGCTGATACACGCACATACGTCTACATGTACCCCTAACCTGCCCCCCGGTAGACGTGCACACGCACCTTCCCTCGTAATCCTCCCCTGCAGACCCACGCACACAGATCAGTGGTCTCTGCAGGCGTACTACCTCAGGAAAGGTCTGGCCTTGATGATGTTTTATTGCTGCTGTCTTTTATACTTATTATGTTTATTTTATTATTTATTGTGTATTTGAAGTATTCTGCCTTGGAGCCGAGTCCTACCAACAAAAAATTTCGTTGTGTATGCATAATGACAATAAAGAATTGTATCGATCTAATGACAAAATAAACTACGTGATAACACTGGAAAAAGACTTGAATCACAGACTGTGTGACAGCCTTCCTTAACATGACAACCTTTTCTGCCTGCTAATTGTAGACGTCATATTTTTGAAAGCGTCCCGGCGTTTTACTTTGCAATTCCTCACTGCTTTGTTTTTTTTTTTTCTCACCTCAGGTGGATGATTGCAACTTTTCTCTGAACCATCCAAATCAGTACTTTGCAGAAAGCCAAGGTTTACTTAATGGCAAAGATGTGAAGAGAGAGGCCCCTGCCAAAAGTTCTGGAGGATCCCAAGAGACCCCTGCCAGTGTAAAAATGGCAGCAAGCGCAAGTTCAGCGGAAATGGATGATTTGGAGTTGCTTTTCCAAGACGCACCGTAATGCATGCCTGGGCACCGAGCTGTCAGTCAGTGGCTTATTGTCTTTAACAACTGAGTTGTAATTCAGGAGCCTCAATGTCGTCAGCAGGACGGTTGTGTTCTTTATCTCGGTCCTTGAATCTCGCTGTTTGTTACTGTCAGCGTTCCACCTGAGAAACCCCATGCTACAATTGGCATCTGTTTTTGCAATGTGCTTTTTAAATTGCCTTTATCTCGATTGCAGGTTCTTTACCCTTTGCATGCATTTCCTGCTTTGGATGCTTTTCATCACATCATTCTTGAAACATTTATGAAGTACTTGCCTAAAACAGATGTATGCGTATGTAGTTTGCTTTTTAAACCAATTAAACATATGCTTCCTGCTAGGAAAATTGGAAAAAAATGCACTTGCTGCTTGAGTCGTGCAGTATGCGCTGTGATTGATGGGCCTTGCATAAATCTACATGACCGGCATTTTTATCTTTTATAAATCTGTTCACTGTTTCCCAATATATTCTTCTTTGAAAATATGTAATAAAAGCGAAAATGTTTCTTAATTGTTTTTGTGATATGTCTGTGTTAGTCAATAGAGACCAGCGTAATCACAAATTTGTTGGCTCAGGCCCCTCCACATTTTGAACAAGTCATCCAATAGTAGAATCACGAAGGTAATTTCAACATTGAAATGTTTCAGTGGTTTTTGATCAAATCTTTGTAAAAATTGTATCGGGGGAGTAATGTGCTGGGCAATTTTAGAAAGTCCAAAAAATGACCATTAAAACCCGACTCTTCTTCAAACTCGAGAGGGTAAGTCAGTGGGAAAGTTTCGAATCTTGGTCATTCAGTTTCTCTTGTTGTTTTTCTAGGAGTAAACATGGCTGATCCGCTCTGCATTTGTACCAAAGAAGAACAGCGAGCAGTGGTCTGCTTTTAATGAGGTGAAGGCAATACCGAGGGGCCAAAAGCCTAATTGATTTGTCAGAATCGTGATGCAGACTTACTCAGTGTTGTCATCGGTAGTGAACACGGACGGGTATCCTTGTCGTGAGAGTTTTTCCTTGTCTTCTTGGAGAGTCAGGGCCTGTTAAAGCCCATTGCGGCACTTCTTGTGTGATTTTGGGCTCTACAAAAATAAATTGTTTTGTATTTATCCAGCTCCTTCTTCGTACTTAAGACTTGCCTGACTAGTTTTGCTCTTCTCATTCCATTCGTTCAACACTCCTCCATGTCTCAATATATAAAGACCCCCATGGATTTTGCCCCCGGTATACAATTTCAGCTTGCTGCTCTTGTTTGGTTCAGACAGAGTTTGGAGCAGCCGTGTGCATTCCTACAAAAACAACAAGAGAACCCGACTGATCAGGGTCAACGACAACAGAATTTACTTTTATAGCACGTTTTCATTCAAATTATGGAGCTCAAAGTGTTTCACAAGATGAGGAAAGAAAAATCTAAAATTAGGAAATACCAATTAACAAAGAATGAAGTAAGGTCTGATGGCCAGGAGGACAGGAAAAAAAACTCCTGCGGGCTGGAGAATGAAACAAAATCTGCAGGGGCTCCAAGGCCACGAGACCACCAGCTAGCCAGCCCCCATTCTACCTAACATGAATGATCTCAATCAGTCCTCAGGGCTTTCAGGCTTCACTTGGAAGAATTAGATGATGCTGGTCATGTGGACCTCTGGCCTTCAATCCATCGATGTAGGTACAGCACAGAAAGCAGGGGTGAGTACAGATTGTGGAGATTTGATAAAAATGATCATTCAATGCACATATACAGAATATTAGGGTGACACTTAAATGAAGCTCTCAGAAAGCCATGTTACCATAATGAGTGTTTAGCAGTTTTTTAAAGGCTCCACCGTATCAGCCTGGCGAGTTTGTCGGTCAGCTATTCCAGATTTAAGGTGCCCAACAGCAGAAGGCCGCCCGCCTCACCACCACTTTTAAGTTTAGCTCTGTGACCACAGACACCCCATGTCTCTACATTTACGCAAACACAACTCAAAGTTCAGAGGATCATTGAGTAGCCTTTGTATAATTTTGCTGTTACTGCAGAAAGCTTCTTTTTTGTTAGTTTAGCTTCTCTACGTTCTGCCTGCTAGCATTTCCTGTTTGCTGTGTTCAAAGCTGGCTACTTGTACAGAGGTCAGAACTTTGAGTAGAAAGAAAACTTAACAAAAAATGGAGCTGAGAGTTTCACGTTCTTCAACATTCTTCTCTTTGTATTGTTAACGTGTTAAAGCTGGAATGGAATAAAACTGTGAGACTCCCTAACAGCATGTTAAGCTAACTGGTCTGTAATTACTAGCATCGTCTTTTTTATGCAATAGTTTGCTGGTTTTCCACACGAACAACTGTAAACCTACTTTTGCCCACTCCTGTATAATGGGGAGGACATTTGCCAGCTACCAGTCTATAATTAAGATAAAGTTTAGCCCATAATGGCACATCACACCATTTCTTTTTTTTAGCAAAAATCACTAAAGGTCAACCTGGTGATTAAAATAAAGACAAGCTCATTCTGCCTTTCAAAGGTGGAAAGATACTAAGATTTAGGAGTCATAGTGGACTTTAAGCTATCAAACTTCCAGACAGTGTTCAGAAGCCATTAAGAAGGCTAACAGAATGTCAGGTTATATAGCGCCTTGATGTGTAGAGTACAAGTCACAGGAGGTTCTGCTCAGGCTTTATAACACACTGGTGAGGCCTCATCTGGAGTCCTGGGGGCAGTTTGGGTCTCCAGGGTACAAAAAGGACATAACAGCACAAGAAAAGGTCCAGAGAAGAACAACTAGGCTGATTCAGGGCTACAGAGGATGAGTTATGAGGAAAGATTCAAGGACCTGAGACCTTTAACCATTGAATGTAAGTAAATGTAAAGAATTACACATAGAATGTAAAAATAGGAGGGTCAAATACACAATGGGAGGTCTGAAAATCAAGAGTACGTCTTATGAGAAGACTTTAGGAGCCACAGTGAACTCGACACTATCAAGTGCCAGACGGTGTTCAGAAGCCATTAAGAAGGCTAACAGAATGTCAGGTTATATAGCGCCTTGATGTGTGGAGTACAAGTCACAGGAGGTTTTGCTCAGGCTTTATAACACACTGGTGAGGCCTCATCTGGAGTCCTGGGTGCAGTTTTAGTGTCCAATGTACTAAAATAGACATAGCAGCACAAGAAGAAGTCCAGTGAAGAGTGACTAGGCTGAGTGCAGGGTTACAGGGGATGAGTGATGAGGAAAAATGAAAAGATCTGAGCCTTTTAACCATTCAATGTCAGTAAATGTAAAGGGCCACATGTAGGAAGTAAAAATGTGAGGTCTGAATACACAATGGGCGGTCGGAAAATCGAGAGTCCGCCATATGAGAAGGATTTAGGAGTCGTAGTGGACGATTAACTACTAGACAGTGGTCAGAAGCCATTAAGAAGGCTAACAGAATGTCCGGTTATATAGCGCCTTCATGTGTGGAGTACAAGTCACAGGAGGTTCTGCTCAAGCTTTACAACACACTGGTGAGGCCTCATCTGGGTTCCTGTGTGCAGTTTTAGTCTTTAGGCTACAAAAAGGACATAACAGCACAGGAGAAGATCCAGAGAAGAATGACTATGCTGAGTCAAGGGCTACAGGGGATGAGTTATGAGGAAAGATTAAAAGAGCTGAGCCTTAAGGAGATGAAGAGGAGACCTGACTGAAGGGTACAAAATGATGAAGAGAATTAGTCCAGTGGATCAGGACTGTTATTGTAAAATGAGATCATCAAGAACACGGGGACACAGTTAGAAACTTGTGAAGGGGAAATTCCGCACAAACATTAGGAAGTTTTTCTTTACACAAAGATCGATAGACACTTGGAATAAGCGAGCAAGTAGTGTGGTAGACAGTAAGACGTTAGGGACTTTCAAAACTCAACTTAATGTTTGTTTGGAAGATATAAATGGACAGGACTGGCGAGCTTTGTTGGGCTGAATGGCCTGTTCTTGTCTGGAGCGCTCGCTTTATAGTGAAGTTCAAGAGAAGCCGCACTCCCCCTTTGTGTTTCACATTCACTTCCACGGCATGCAGGTGAGTGACATTTAAAGACATTTGCTTTCTCCAGAGCCGTTTTAAACGTGTCGCACCACACAGCAGTGGTAAAGTTCGGCTGTCATTTTTACTGTTAATGACTATAAAGCATATGTAGACTTTTGAATGCTGTTATATTTGAGCGGTTTTTGTTGCTTGCTTGCAAACATAAATTCTAGCACTTCAAATATTTTTAGATTCCGTATTTACAACCTAATGAAATTCAAAGCAGCCTATGAGTGGGAAAGGGACAGAAATCGTTTTTGCAGACACCAAAATACAAATTAGCATAAGCTGTCCTACTTCAGACCGTTTTATAAGAAATGTAAGGATGTGCTTCATGAGGTAAAAGAATATAATAAACAAGAATAGTCTGAGAGCAGGCTATTGTACCGGTGTGAGACATGGACCTTATACCGGAAAGACATCAGACCGCTCAAGTGTGTCCAACAACGGAAACCTCAAACGATCCTTGGTATTCGATGGCAGGATCAACTAACCCAACAATGCAACTGTGGCCAGCTGTGCCAGCAGAGAGTCTCAGATCTTCCCTCATCAACTGCGATGGCTTGGACACGTCACTCGGCACCCAGACACCCGCATCCCGAAGCAAGTATACTATGGAGAGCTTGCATTGGCGCTCCAAAATGGAGATACAAAGATCAAATGAAGAACGTCTTCAACAAGCTCGCTTTCGATAGATTAGACTGGCGTAAGCATGTCCACAGTTTCCAACTTGCCTTCGAGGTCACTCAGCTGGCAGTCAATGAGGAGAAAAGAGAGCAACGTAAACGCAGAGCCGATAACCTTGGCACCGACGTACAGTACATCCAGCTCCGCTCATCTCTCACGTATGTAGTTGGCGCACTGTCTCCAGAATTGGCTTCACCACACATGAGCAAAGATAGATAGATAGATAGATACTTTATTAATCCCAAGGGGAAATTCACATAATCCAGCAGCAGCATACTGATAAAGAACAATATTAAATTAAAGAGTGATAACAATGCAGGTATAACAGACAATAACTTTGTATAATGTTAACGTTTACCCCCCCGGGTGGAATTGAAGAGTCGCATAGTGTGGGGTCTCCTCAGTCTGTCAGTGGAGCAGGATGGTGACAGCAGTCTGTCGCTGAAGCTGCTCCTCTATCTGGAGATGATCCTGTTCAGTGGATGCAGTGGATTCTCCATGATTGACAGGAGCCTGCTCAGCGCCCATCGCTCTGCCACGGATGTCAAACTGTCCAGCTCCGTGCCTACAATAGTCTTCCTTCCTCACCAGTTTGTCCAGGCGTAAGGCGTCTCTCTTCTTTATGCTGCCTCCCCAGCACACCACCGCATAGAAGAGGGCGCTCCCCACAACCATCTGGTAGAACATCTGCAGCATCTTATTGCAGATGTTGAAGGACGCCAGCCTTCCAATGAAGTATAGTCGTCTCTGTCCTCTCTTGTACAGATCATCAGTGTTGGCAGTCCAGTCCAGTTTATCATCCAGCTGCACTTCCAGATATTTACAGGTCTGCACCCTCTACACACAGTCACCTCTGATGATCACGGGGTCCATGAGGGGCCTGGGCCTCCTAAGATCCACCACCAGCTCCTTGGTTTTGCTGGTGTTCAGTTTTAAGTGGTTTGAGTCGCACCATTTAAGAAAGTCCTTGATTAGTTTCCTATACTCCTCCTCCTGCCCACTCCTGATGCAGCCCACCATAGCAGTGTCGTCGGCGAACTTTTGCACGTGGCAGGACTCTGAGTTGTATTGGAAGTCTGATGTATGTTGGCTGAACAGGACCGGAGAAAGTCCAGTCCCCTGTGGTGCTCCTGTGCTGCTGACCACAATGTCAGACCTGCAGTTCCCAAGACGCACATACTGAGGTCTGTCTGTAAGATAGTCCACGATCCATGCCACCAGGTATGAATCTACTCCCATCTCTGTCAGCTTGTCCCTAAGGAGCAGAGGTTGGATGGTGTTGAAGGCTAGAAGTCCAGAAACATAATTCTTACAGCACCACTGCCTCTGTCCAAGTGGGGAGGATGGTGTAGCATATAGATGATGGCATCCTCCGCTCCCACCTTCTCCTGGTATGCGAACTGCAGAGGGTCGAGGGCGTGGCGGACCTGTGGCCTCAGGTGGTGAAGCAGCAGCCGCTCCATGGTCTTCATCACATGTGACATCAGAGCGACAGGCCAGAAGTCATTCAGCTCACTAGGACGTTATATCTTTTGGACTGATGTGATACAAGATGTTTTCCAAAGCCTCAGGACTCTCTCCTGTTCCAGGCTCAGATTGAAGATGCGCTGTAGAGGACTCCCCAGTTCCGACGCACAGGCCTTCAGCAGTCGTGGCGATACACCATCTGGACCCGCTGCTTTGCTGGCACGAAGTCTCCTCAGCTCTCTGCTTACCTGGGCTGCTGTAATTGTGGGTGAGGATGTCTCTCCTATGCTGGTATCAGCTGAAGGGTGGGTCGCCATTTGTGGGCCAAATGAGAGGAACAAATCCTCAGACCGAGGAATGCTGCTGCTGCTGATGATGATGTGGTACTGAGGAGCAGAAGAAGTCTCTTTAATGTCAAAGGGATCTCTGCAAAGTGGGCTGAATTAATAGCAAATTAGAAATAACAAATGAGCTGGTCTCATACGTGTTCACCCCCTTAAATAAGACCATCACAGGTGAAGCCCTTTGGTTTTAGAAGTCACTTCTCTGGGGTTTCCATTGGTTGTATCAGAAAGGTCCAACTCATGGTCAGACAGTATGGAGGGTCTAACCTGCTGTACACCGTGGAGGCAAAGGAACAAAGTAAGAAACTCCATGAAAAACACAAGTCACGGATAGAGTCGAGAAAATCTCCAAGCCACTAAATATTCTCTGAAATGAACTGTGAAGAAATGGGAAAAGTGTGGAAACAGCTGGACATCTCCTAGAGTAGACCATCCAGAAAAATTGAAGATGACGACAACAAAAGGAGGAGGCTACCATGAGACAAAACTCTGAAGGAGTTACAAACTACAGTGGGTGACACTGGAGAGGCTGTGTGGACAACATCTGTGCCCAGGTGCTTCACCAGTCATAGCTTCATGGGAAAGAAAGAACAAATCATAGAAGGCTTCTCGGCAGAAGACACGTGGGTGACTCTGAAGTCAGCGGGAAGGTTCTGTGCGCTGATGAGAGGCCGACATTGAGCTCTTCGGCCATCAGACTAAATGCAGTGTTTGAATTCAGCACATCATCAAAGACACGCCATCCCCTGCTGTGTCTAATGGTGATGGCCACCTCAGGCCCTGGAGATGCTTCTCTGCAGCAGGACCTGCAAGGCCACTGAGTGGAAAAACAAATGCAGCAAAGTCAACTGAGAAAATCCTGATGGAGTCTGCTAGAAAATCTGCAGCTTGGGAAGAAGATGTGTGGTCCATCAAGACAAACGAGACCAAACATAAAGACAAAGCTTCACACGGGGAGGAGTTCCAAACAACAAGAGTGGAGTCTTTACCAGCACATTGGAATCCCTCTGCTTCCAGTTTCTTTTCCTACCTTCTATACCTACCGCCTACCAAATCTCTCCTTCTACTCTCTGGTTTGTCTCCAGCCTCCACTCTTTACTTTGTAATCCTCCGCCCTGATTTCTCTTTGGTCCAGAGCCCTTTCATGGGACACCATTCTCTCCAACGTAACCTTTTGTTCTAGAAACCCAAACTACCAGCACACCCAGTTCAGAATTCTACCCAGACTACCCTACACCCTGCAAGCGGCCTTGCTGCTGACCCCTTCTGTTGATTACCTTCCCTTGGTTTACCTGGCACTTTTCTCCCTGGCACCGTCCCCCTGTCTCTTCCATGTGGACACACGTCTGCCACCTGCTGTCTTCCCTTCTTTCCTGCAGTTATTCGTCTGTCACTTCACATCTTTCTTCTTCTGGGTACCCTGGCAGCCAAGCTAATTACTGCCTCCCCACCAGAAGACACCTGAAGGCGTCACTGTGGACAAGTGGCGGCCCTCCTTCTATAAATTAATACCTATGGACTCGTGTGCAGCGCGGATGAATGGTGCTTCCATTAACTCTTTCAGGGCGGATGTCGACAGGAGGGGTTGAGGGCGACCATCAGATGTTAATGGCGACAAAACTCACCGTTACGTCACAGGCATTCCCTCTCTGCTTGGAGGAATGTTAGACTCATTGACACGCCATCTAGTTCTTGTGTGTGCGTGAGTTACCAAATGTAAACAAAGGCAAGATGGCATCGCCATCTCACGAGGGAGCGAAGCGAGTGCAGCAAACAAAATAGCAGATGATGTTCTGCGCCGTCGGACTCTGATTTTTTAAAAATCTGGTTTTGTTGACAGTGATCAGGAGATCGAGCTGGAGAGTGAGGAGCCGGCATCAGCTGATCGGACACCAGCCGATGCCGCCCCAGCTGAGGGCAGCCAAGGTTCATGTGGGAGGAATACCCAGACATTGATCCGTGGGAGCCAAACTGGCTACCTTGCTGTTGGACGTGACCGATTACCAGCCGCTGGACCACTTCAGGCTGCTCCCTCGTGGTGCTGAGGTGACAATACGGTTTTCATGTGGGTGGAAAACTTGGTAGCAGTGGCATGGCACGATGCCAAACGGGTGACTTGTCTCTCTACAGTACACACTAACAATATATGTGAGAAAGTGCAGCAACAGCCAATTGAAAAGGAGGCACCAGTGCCACGCATATTGTAAGGAGGGCAACGTGGCAATGCATACGATTGGCTGCTTTGAGTGAGATCAGACTTTGCTGTGTAACATGGATGTGAAGTCCCAGAGCAGCGGTTCTCAAACTTTCGGATTTCACGATAAACCCCACCTCGATTTGCCAATATTGGCTACGCTGCCAATGTGGTACAGTCGCGCCGCATGATCACCTGATCTACTGGTACCCGCATGTTGGCGACAGATACCGATACGTCTCGAACTCTCTGGATTGAAAATACGCGACTATAAAAGCAGCAGCAGCAGCGCGCCGCTCGTCATAGAAACAAACTTCAAATAGAAAAGGAGCTCAGAGTGTCTCGATATCTCAAATATCAAACCAAACCTGGACAGGTAAAGCAGGCACATATTAGTCATTAGTGCGATGCCTTAGAATTTTTTTTTTTTTAATTTTAGTTATATTGCATTTGTTGTGATAATATGCTTGCAAATATAAATTTGATATAAAAATGTAAAAAATTAATTTTGATGTCTTCTTCATTTATTCGATGCCCCCCTTGTACAGCTTCAGGGGGTGCGCCGCTGTCAGAGTATGCAGGCTCATACAACATGCAAGAAAGCAACATTTGTCAAAAGGAAATCTTTTTTGCTGATTCGATATGTTAAACAATTGCTTTGTGTTCTTTTTTAAAAAAAAAAGTTAGTTTTTGGAAAAATATTCAGCCCTGGGGGGTGGCACGGTGGCGCAGTGGGTAGCGCTGCTGCCTCGCAGTTAGGAGACCTAGAATTTGCATGTTCTCTAGATAGACAGATAGATAGTTAGGCATTATGTGATTGATAGATAGATAGATAGATAGATGTTTTAAATGGTATAGAATTTCAGACTCTGCCAATATAAAATTCTAACAGACATTTTTTAAATAAATGTTTTCATCATAGCATGGTGGTAGCGCTGCTGCCTCTCAGTTAGGAGACCCTTGGGTTCGCTTCCCGGGTCCTCTCTGCGTGGAGTTTGCATGTTCTCCCCGTGTCTGCGTGGGTTTCCTCCCACAGTCCAAAGACATGCAGGTTAGGTGGATTGGCCATCCTAAATTGTCCCTAGTGTGTGCTTGGTGTGTGTGTGCGCCCTGCGGTGGGCTGGCGCCCTGCCCGGGGTTTGTTTCCTGCCTTGCACCCTGTGTTGGCTGGGATTGGCACCAGCAGACCCCCGTGACCCTGTAGTTAGGATATAACGGGTTGGATAATGGACGGATGGACGGTTGGATGGATGGATGGATGGATGGATTCAGCCCTGGGAGAAAAGAAACAAAAACAAAATTAGCCCTGAAAGAGTTAAGGTGATTGAACCCTGGTCTGCTGAGGCTCAAATGTTAAAAAGGCCAATTAAACCCACTGTGACTTTATTATGCTACATAACATAAAATGAATATTTGTTGCTGTGTCGCCCTTTAAAGTAAAAGTGTTATTAAATTTTGAAAAATCCAACATCCGCGTCGTCTCCTTCCGTTGTTTTAATTCCTTTCTAGAAAGCCTGGTCTTCCCTGATCTGCTGAGAGTAATGGCGTCCTGCGTCGAATCACACACACGATGTGCCGTTTCTGGCTGACACTCGACAAGCGCAGGGCCACAGAGCTTTTTTTTTTTCAAAAGTTTTCTAAAGGAGCCTTTCGAATGGCCGTCTTTTTGTTTTTTTTAACCCCGAGACTGCAGTTGTGTCTGAAGTTTAAGTCATCTTCATGTGACACAAAGTGAGCTCAGTGACCTGGACACAAACCGGCAGGCTTACACTTAATGGATCTCTTGAGAAGTCAAATGTTGTACCCTGGAGTTATGAATCTTTGAAGAGCCCAAGAGAAGAGGAGAGACACGAGAGCTCCATCAAGTATTTAGTGTGTTACTTTCACTCCGGGTGACATAAGCTGGCTTACTGTGGAAATGACGACCTGCGACGCTCGTGCTGCTTGTTCTGGATTTGGTAGATGAGGAGATGAGAGAGGAGCAGGGCTGGAGCAACCATCAAGGGGCACCACAGAAACTTTCAGTTGCTGGATTTACCTTGGAGCATATGGTGGGGTGGGGGGGTCATGAGGACACTGGAAAGGGGTGCGTGACGCTCCTGATATCTACAAAAGGACGAAGGTCCAAGTGTTTAAAGTCCTGGTGCTCCCTGTTTGTGAGACGTGGACGCCATCCAGTGGCCCGAGACGAAGACTGGACTCCTTCATGTGGGTCTCTTCAGAGGGTCCTTGGGTCCCACTGGTTTGACTTTGTGTTGCTCATGGAGTCCTGAATGATGGAAAGTTACCGGAAACGTTTAGTAAGGGGGGGTCACAGCAGATACTAAAAGCAAAGGGTCACATACTTTAGCCCATTGTTGGGGAACGCACTGGTGCGCCATGGAATTTTCTAGGGGCACCGCGAAAACTTTTGTAAAATATTTAAAATTGCTAGTGTTTTTGAACTTTTGGTTGATTAAAAAGATAATGTTTAAAAAAAAAAATTATGTTGGAAAAACAGATAACGGTTAATCAGATTGTTGAATAAACGAATGTACAGTGGAACCTCGGTTTGCGAGCATAATTCGTTCCGGAAACGTGCTCGCAATCCAAAGCACTCGTATATCAAAGTGAATTTCCCCATAAGAAATAATGGAAACTCAGATGATTCGTTCCACAACCCAAAACTATTCATATAAAAATGATTAAGACAAAATATAAAGTAAAAATACATAAAACAAATTAACCTGCACTTTACCTTTAAAAGAATCATGGCTGGTGTGAGTTTCTAAACTCATGTGGGATTCCACCCAACGGGACGACACGCGGAAGAGCGTCCCAAAGCAATCGCAGTCTCCCAGCGCTGTAGCAGTTCGCCGTATAAGCACATTTAAAAAGATCGCGGACATGCTATAAGCGCCTGCCATCGATGGGTGATACAAGGAACATTATAAACATCCTGCTGCAATAAATAACAGCGCTGTTGCTTTTTCAAGCTGAAGGCGGCTGGTGTTGTTAAAGTAATGAGACTCAGCTTCGTGTTTTGGGGCGCAAGATGGGGACTCGCACTTCACAGCACACACACACACAGTCACAATGCTGTAGTAAACAGTATACGCTCATACGGATGTTGACTATATGAGTGAGGCAAACAGACTCAGACGGAGAATAGGAGACGGTTGCGAGAGAGAGAGAGAGACTGCACTGTGAGTGAGCGAGATAAGGAGAAAAAGACGAGCTTTGCGAGCAAGAGAGATAAGGAGAGAGAGAGAGAGAGAGAACCATCAGCTCAGTTGTGATCACATGACACTCAGCAGACAAAGTGTATCCATACCACTCGTTTATCAAGTCAAAATTTATTAATACATTTTGCTCGTCTTGCAAAACACTCGTAAACCAAGTTACTCTGTATTTATTTTGAATGCAATTTAAAAATTTTCGCTGTTCACCATTCATAATATCAACACCGGCGGTGTCAAAAACACATCTCGTGAGACTTAAGAAGTCTCGTTGTTAGAAGATCTCGCTCGCTGGATGGATAGAAGAAGGCGGAGCAAATATAGAATGAGAAAATGCGAACGCTACATTTCAGCTCTTGCCGACGAGAGAGTATCGCTGTAGCTGCAGCTCTCACCACTTAGTCGTCTGAGTATAACTATGGAAAAATGAACTTTATTTTCGCTCTGACACCGCTGATCAACACAGTAAACTTTGTAAACTCGGTGACCTTTTCCAGTTCTTTGTGGTGAAAAACATTTTGTTGTGACGCAAGCATTCGATACTTCCTTGTAATTTAATTCTCAACGATTATCGCTCACTTTTTTTTTACGGTAATTCTAATTAAACTTTATCTAGAAAAATTCATACATAGTTTATTCTTGTCCCGACTTTATTTATGGGCAGTCCCTCAGGTGCGCCGCAACTCAAAAAAGGTTGTCTTTCACTGCTTGTGCCACTCACACATACGTAATATTCGATCATTTTCCTCAATAAATAAATGACCCAAGTATAATATTTTTGTCTCATTTGTTTAACTGGTTTCTCTTTATCTACTTTAGGACTTGAGTGAAGATCTGATGATGTTTTAGGTCCTATTTATGCAGAAATACAGAAAATTCTAAAGGGTTCACAAACTTCCAAGCACCACTGTACATTTGAATGTCCTTCGAGGAAGAAACTCGCGTAGTCGCTGACATCTTTGGAGGTCCACAGCCCGGTGCTGGATGAAGGTACTGTTGGTCGTTGAAGTCAAGCATGGAGTGACCCAAAGTGAGGAACTGAAACAGAAACGGCCATAAGGAGGGAATAAAAACGGAGCAAGGACAGAAAGACGAAAAACGGGAGCTGCTGGAAGACGTGACGGACACAAAGTGCCCCTCCGCCATCTTCAAGGTCTCTCCCAAGCAGACGGGCGTTTCTGGACGTGCGGGCCAAGCTCTTCTACAGAAGAACAAAGATCTCAGCTTTTAATTTTTATTACATTTACACACCTTTCTGCAGACATGATGTCACTTTGGGTTATTGAGTGTAGATTGATGGGCAAAAATGGCAAATTGATCCGTTTTAAATGAAGCCTACAAACGCAATGAAGTGTGTAGAAAACGTGACTTTCTGATGCCACCATAGAGGCAGACAAACAGATGTGGTAAGTCACTCTAGTAGATAAGCAGACAGTATACACGTTTGAAGAGCGGGGGGCTGGTGGCGCACCCTTGGAATTTCTGATCACGCTTAGAAACGACGAAGAACGAGGAGCTTGAAAACCAGCGCTTCCTCTTTTTAGTTTGTTTGGCCAGGCTGCATTCATACGCGCCTCCCTTGTGTGCCGCATCTCGTAAGTTGATGAGAGGAGCCCCCTCTTCTCAGACTTTTCCGATTACATTTATATTTTGTGTCACGTATGTGCGTCGAGGGCTCCCTCACAGGCTCTGCTGAGGTGTGTAATAACCCGCCAGGGTGAGAGGGGGCGGCGCCGCTAATCGTCTCTCTCTTCTCTCACAGAGCAGAGAACCCGCCCAGTGAGGTCATATAGTACCGCCCCCTTCTGGTCCCACCCTCATAAATCCCAGATGTCTCTGAAAGAGGCCAAAGGATGGAGCTCAGTCGAGAGCAGACCACCCTAAGAAAGGGAAAGCGCCAACACGCACCGTTTACTTATTTATTTATTTTTTTCCCCATTTTTATTTCTCATCCTTCGCCGAATAGAGGGAACAACCCAGCTGGTACCCCAACGTTTCACTGCCTTCGAGTCTGTCATTACTGTGTCCGACCACAATCGTAAGAAATAAACACCCTGAGATTATAAAGAATTTGGGCACCTTGAAGGCAAACCCTGTATATTTGATGTAAAAACCAACGAAAATGTCCGAAAAATAGCGAGAGCCGTCTTTGCAGACGAGAGGCAAAACACGGACTGACTCGAGATGACAGTGAAACCCCTTAAGAGGAAGTCGGAGCGGAAGAGGCGGGGTCAGGGGACCGTGACGTCACTGATGCTGGAAGAGAGGAGGAGGAGAAGAAGAAGAAGAAGCAGAAGCATCAGGCGACAGCGCCAACCCTCGACTTGTGGTGGAATTACCAATAGAGGAGCCCTGAAGTTGTCTCCCAGGTGCACGTGAGTCACATGATGTTTGAAGACAAGTTTGGACCCCTTGGTGATCTGAGCTCGACTTAATACCGTGGCAGACTGCTGGGGATCCTGACCAACCGGGTCACCTGGAAGGACCGGGAAAGGGACAATACCTCCCCTGGGCCACAAGAGGGCACCCGCCCTGGTCTGCATGGAGACCACGGGATCAGAGCTTAGAAGCTCAAACCTGTTGGGGGCCCGTGGACACCACCAGGGGGTGCCTGGAGGATTATGAAGCCCTGAACTGCAGCACTTCACCACTACCGGAAGTGATGCTGCCGGAGATTCCCAGCAGACCCGGAGTGCTTCCGGGTGCTCATGCGGCACTTCTGCAACCCACCAGGATGTCACCGTCAGAAGATCATCAGGAAGCACCTGGAGCACATCCGGGTGAAGTCCAAAAGGAGCCGCCTCACTCCATCAGATGAGCCGGAGTCGGGAGGAAGAAGGCCGAGCTTTGTGAGAGGAGGAGTGAAGGCAGCAGAAGAGAAGAGAAAAGAGTGGAAATGGACTGGGAGCATTGTGGGTGGTTAAGACCGCCATGTGTATTGTGTTGAAGAACTGCGTGTCTTTGTGGACATCTGGTGTCGTGTCTGTCTGTGTCAGGGCTGATCTTTCCACAAAATACGTTCATTAAAATCAAACCACAGTCGTACGAGGTGTTTGAAAACTTCTGTTTACTTCCGGTACCCAAATTAATGAAATGCCCGTACCGTACCGTTTTAACAATCAGGGTTTCTGTTACTTTTTCAGTACCGGTTTACCGTCTAACCCTAAGTCTGATATACCAAGCGACTAAATGAAACTGTCACAGTCATGGGGGTGGACTCAAGCCAACAGCCAATCAGCATCCACCCGGAAGTACCACGTAGTGTACGAGGACTAAGAAGACCTTGCAAACAGAAGGGACGCTCGTCTGTTGGATGTTTTATGCTCCACAACAAAATGGAAAAAAACAAATTGGGCCGCAACTGCAGCTGAACTCGCCGAACCTGTAAAGTCTTCTCACGAGTGCAGGCTCTCAAAATTAAAAAGGGGGAGAGAAGCACGCGATGCTTTACAAATGTGAAATTGTGCTGGAAAATCGCCACACCGTTGTGTTATTTGTCATCCCCTGTGGTTTCTAGTCGTAGAATTGAACATCCTTGGACGGCCTGTTGGCCACCGCAGTCGTCAAGTTTGACATCCCAGTAGCCACATTCCCAGTCTGATGGATTGTTCTTCAGTTTTTCTACTTCATTGTCGTAAATCTCGCATTTTAGCTGGCATGTTGAGCTACTTTGTGTACGAAAATGTGCTGTAGAAGGAATTGGTGTTGTTGCGGGCATTCATTCCTGGGTGCCACCTGGCATGCTCTGCGGAGGTTCCTCATCTTGTGGCATTACAGCGTGCCGTTTATTGTAACATGCCCATCATTATGAATTCTTAGAAGGATTCTTTACAAGCCCTCTGTAAATTCATGTAAAGCGTGGCACAATGCTGCATTCCCCCGACATCATGCCATCTGAGCTGAGCTGATATTTTTTATACGATGATGTGGCAGCGGACCCCACAGCCTGAAATTTTTACTTTGTAACATCTGTCGGCTTGAGGTGCTTCAGGCGTAATCACGGCATATGCTGTTGACTGAGGAGAGACAACGCCATAAAGAACTGGCATGATGCCCATGCGGTATTTGCAAATTTTTTTTCCCAGGGTTTATTCCCTGGCTTGTATCTGTTTTCTGTTTAATTGTTGTTTCGGAATTATTGTTTTTGTACGTATTTTCTGTTACATTTACTTATTACTTCTTATTTCTGTCCTCTGTCTTTCAATGTTCCTCCATTCCTTGTGTTTTTGTGGGTGAAGCCAAAGGAGGCAGGGCCATTCTGACATCACTGCTGTGGGCTCCGCCCCCTGCCTGTTTACTGAGCTCAGTGAGAGTCCCAGCAGTGGATCACTGGGAGCTGATGGTTGGAGTTCTGGAAGTTTGGCCTCCTTTCAATATTTTCTGCTTCCGGATTTTTCACTTCTGTTATTGGATTTTTTGGGGCCTTTTTCACCGTTTTTTGTTTTTTTTTTGTATTTTCCTTTTGCTTTTTGTAAATAAATTCTTGATTTATAAAGATGCTTTGTTTTAGTTTGTCTCTGCAAGCAAATGTCATGATTTATGAATTTTGTTAATTTATTATTTGTTTCTTCAGAGACTTTTTTTTTATATTCATTCCGGGTTTTCAACCTGTAGAATTTATCTCTAACAGCAGCAATGTCATTGCATGTGCCAAGCAATAGCCACTACCCGCTCAGGCGCTGGCATTTTACAACATTCTCGGACCCCTAGAGCACAGAAGAGAGGCGCTCTAATGCTGCACATGATCATGCACTCTCAGTTGTAGAGTACAGCCAGATGCTCTTGAATGGAGGAGGCGGGGTCTTGACATGTCAGGTGGGAGGCTCCTCTACCAGCCAATGACGTTCTGCAGCATCGTCATTGCATATACATGAGGTTGATTAGCATACTCCATAGATGGCTGTGTCAGGTGGGAGTCTCCTGTACCAGCCAATGATTTGCTGCAGCACCATCATTGCATATGCATGAGGTTGATTAGAATACTCCATATATGGATGTCAGCTGGGAGGCTCCTCTACCAGCCAATGACGTTCTGTAGCACCGTCATTGCATATGCATGAGGTTGATTAGCATACTCCATATATGGATGTGTCAGTCTGGCATTCGCGGTGCGCTCACATACACACATTTACAAGGTGATTGTCACTTAGAAGGGGACAATTACACAGAACTGTGCGACTGGCAGGTTTCATAAATCTGATTTTCATTTTTGGTGTACTCTATTTTCCTTTTTTTTTTTTTTGGCCGTGCACACATTTTCACGCAAATTTTATAAATGAGACCCCCGGGCTCAGCTCAGGACAGCACAAGGTCCCTCCCTCGAGTGCCCACCTCGGCCTGCAGATGACGCGCTTTGCCGTTCCCCGTATTTATCGCCGGCGCTCCGTTATCTAAGTGACGTGATTGTTTCTTTTTTTTTCTCTACATTTACTTGTTACTTTGTTTCAGACTTTCATAAATTAGAGCTTCTCCCTCTGCTGGGACTGCGATTTAATGAGATCCAGGGCTTTTTCTTCTCGCCGCGCAGTGTGAAAAACCAGCTTCTCACCCGTTCTTGCGCTCATTTTTCATTCATTTGAATGGTGAAGCCTGCATCTGTTGTGCCAGCTGCTTAATAAAATCACTCCTGACAAAGATTTCATCAAAGCCGGATGATTGCAGCCTTACCCATGGGCTATGAGATTTCTCTTTGCATTCAGCTTTTAATGTTAAAGGATGTCGGCTTTGTTCATGTTGTGTACCGACCGGGTTGTCACATCACCGGAATTAAATTAGTTTTAGGAAGTCAAGCATGGAAGTCGACGGTGGGGATTTGTACTAAACTGTAAGGAACACAATATTAATAGGACGCCGTTACGGCCCTTCTGCAAAGACCTTGTGGTGTTTAACATTTGGTGCCACTTGACGGCGTTTGACAAAGCTGTCGCTTCCTTCTCCTGTCGTTTCCATCATTCCGCCAAGGTTGTGCTCCCCGACAAATGGCTTCCCTATCATTAGCTCCATTACAGGCTCCGCTGGCTGGTGATGTTGTTTGTTCTTTCTCATTACTCGTCACGTGGTCCGCGATTTGAACCGAATAAGGCAGGACAGCACATGGCGTGAAGTGCAAAGCCTTGCTGTCCTCCCGCGTTTGACGTTGTGAGGGACGCACTGGGATGTCAGTCGGGATGGACCCTCCCGATCTCTTGTCTGGCCTGCAGGCCGTGGTAAAGGAAGGGCAAAAAGAGGGCATCCTTCTGCGCCAGGATGTGGACACGGGAGGACACTACAGCAGCAGTTACACCGGGGCAGGCCTGGGGGGACACCCTGGGGGGCTGGCAGGATAGGGCAGTGCATGGGGGGGGCTGCCTGCAATGACAAGAATAAAAACCAAACTCCCATCCCCCAATCCCATGCAATGGGCATCAGTGGCATCCCATCTGGTGAGCCCCAATATGGGCAGCATGGCAGTTGTGGTCCCTTCAGGCTGCCCTGGTAGGGACCACCAGAATGAAGCTGTCAGATTTTAACTGCACAAAGGAGCGTCGTGGTCCTGCCCGCTCCGGAGGTGATGGATTGGGCATCGGATGTACTTCTGGGTCGGGTGATAAAAGAAAGCCCAGGGAATTGGAGTCGGGCAAAGAGGAAAAAAATTACTGGGTATCTCTGAAAGGTGAGGCCATGACAGGAACCGAAAAATAAGGGCATTAGTCTAATGAAGGACTTGACTTTAACCTGCGACTCTCTTTGTAGCAGTTGTGCCAAGTGTCTCGCAGGGCCAGATGTGACTCTCAAACGAGGGGACGCGTCAGGGGACCCCCCGTTAAAAAGTGTGTAGTGAACAGTCAGTCATCGTCCAACCCGCTATATCCTAACTACAGGGTCACGGGGGTCTGCTGGAGCCAATCCCAGCTAACAGAGGGCACAAGGCAGAAAACAAACCCCGGGTAGGGCGCCAGCCAACAGCAGGTGGTGTGAACAGCGGCGGCCAAATCCCGCGCTGCAGAGGCTCCGCCCACAGGGCTCCTTCCTGACGTGTGTTTTCTTCGTCTGATCTTCTGTTGACCACCGCAGCACTAACGGCAACAGCAACATGTACTTCTATCGCTCAAAGTGTTTTATAAGATGAAGTAAGAAAAAATAAAAATAAGATTAGGCAATAATAAGTAGCGTAGAATAAAGACAGACAGGAGGACAGAAATAACACAAGATGGCCGGTCACTGGACTTGCAGGCAGTGAGCTCCACCACTCTGCTCCGGTCAGTCAACGGCTAATTTGGCCACCAGGCCACAGGCGGGCATCTTGGGCACCGGGGATGCGGTCTCTGCCATACGGTGGCCTGCAGCAACAACAACATTTATTTCTTTAGCACGTGTTCATACAAATAATGACGCTCAAAGTGCTTTACAAGATGAAGAAAGAAAAATATAAAAATAAGTTTAGGCGATAATAACTAACAAAGAATAAAGGAAGGTCTGATGCCCAGGGAGGACAGAAAAAAAAAAAAAACAATCTTCAGGGGTTCTAAGGCCCCCCGATGGGCAAATCCACCTTTCATTTCTTCACCTTCCACTGCAGCTGGCACCTGTTAAGTACCGCGCTTCTCCCGTAGTTAACTGCAGCTCTGTGCCACGTAACATCTGGCAGGGCAACGCTTGACCAAACATACGTCTGGGGGTCTCATAAGGTTAGAATTGAGATGAGAAATCCCGATGGGTCATCTTTCTGCTTTGCTGCCTGTGTGTGTGCCATGTGCCCACTGCGATGTTTATACTGATTGTACATCCACTCGCCAGCCACTTTAGTAGGCACACAGACCTCCAATCCAATCTAATCTAATCTAAGTCAATCACAGGGCAGCAACTCAATGCATTTCGGCCCATAGACACTGTGAAGACCACCTGCTGAAGTTGAAACCGAGCACCAGAATGGAGAGGAGAGGCGACTGAAGTGACTTTGAATGTGGCCTGGTTGTTGGTGCCAGACGTATTTCAGAAACTGCTGATCAACTGCAATTTTCACACACAAACATCTCAGGGGTTTACAGAGAAATGGCCAGAAGGTGACAATGCCTTGTTGATGGCAGAGGTCAGAGGAGAATGGCCAGACTGGTCAGAACTGATAGGTAATGGTAACTCAAATTAGCACTCGTTACAAGTGAGGTGTGCAGAAGAGCATATCTGAAAGGCACGACATGTCGAACCTTGAAGCAGGTGGGCTACAGCAGCAGGAGACCACACCAAGTGCCACTCCTGACAGCTAAGAGCAGGCAACTGAGGCTACAATTCACACGGGCTCACCAACATTGGATAATAAAAGATTGGGATGATGAAAACGTCACCAGGTCTGATGAGTGCCAATTTCTGCTGTGACATTCGGATGGTGGGGTCAACAGCATGAAAGCACAGATCCATCCTGCCTTGTATCAACGGTTCAGGCTGCTGGTGGTGGTGTGATGGTGTGGGGGATATTTTACTGGCACACTTTGGGCCCCTTAGTTCCAACTGATCATCATTCATTTAAATGGCACAGCCTACCTGAGAGTTGTTGCTGACCCTGTCCATCCTTTGATGACCTCCATCTTCTGATGGCTCCTTCCAGCAGGATAATGCGCCATGTCACAAAGCTCAGATCATCTCAGACTGGTTTCGTTTAACGTGACTAGGAGTTCACTTCACTCCAATGGCCTCCATTTTGAGCAGATCTCAATCCAGTAGATCACCTATGAGATGTGGTGGAACGGGAGACTCGCATCATGGATGTGCAGCAACTGCGTGATGCCATCATGTCAGTATGGACCACCAGCCCTGAGGAATGTTTCCAGCACTTTGGTGACTCACCGCAGTCCAAAGGGGGTCCCACACGATACCAGCAAGGTGTACACGTGTGCCGCCTGTGTGTGTGTCATTAATATTTTCCTTGGTGTCTAAAGGGATCACATGACGGTAATTCCATGCCGGACCCTCCAGTGGAGGGCGGAGTGCATTAACCCTTTCCCTTTTTTTTTTCCTGCAGACCAGTCACAGAAAATCCCACCTGGCTCCGAAGACGTCACTTCTGGTCACAGTGTGGGGGTCTGGGCAAGATGTCACTTTTGGTTCCCTTGGGGGATGGCCTGGTGCTGGGTGGTCTTTTGAAACGACGTCACTTCTGGTTCCAGCACCTGATGACCTCATGTCCTCTGCCTAACTTTATAACGGCCATTTTGTCAAAACTCGTTTCTTCGCCTTCACTATGGGGGCTGACTGCCCCAAACCTTTCTTTGGACTCTTCTTTCTTTTTGTTGTGACTCTACTTCATGTGATATTTGGTTGACATTCTCTTCTGCTGCCTACGCCGAGGCGTTTTTCTTTTGGTGGCCTGAGCCTTCTGCTGCTCTGCAGTTGACTCCGGTTTGGGGTCTTAGCAGGTGGGCCTCTCTCTTGCTGTTCGCACTGAATGCCCACACATAGCGGCCCTGACCTCTTCATACTGGCACACACTCGGGCCTGAAGGGAGGTGGGGGGCAGTTCTACACCAGACGGGTGCTGATCCTTTCCTTCTCTTCTTTCCACTGCAGACCACTTCCTCCTGGCCCTGATGACATCACTTCCAGCTCTGGCGCCACTTGTCAAAGACAAACAAGAAAGGTGGCCACAGAAAGGTTTGGGGCAGCCCCCCGTATGTCGTTCCCGGCTGTAAAGCGGATAATTTCCAAGTACAGATGTCTACAGGCAGGAGTCCAAAACAGAACTGAGTTGCTGAGGTAAAGATGGCCAGCAGAGGAAGTGACATCAGTGGGGCCGGACCTGGAAGTGACGTCATCAGGGCCTGGCGGAATTTCCCGTAAGTGGTCTGCAGTGGAAAGAAGAGAAAGGACGAGTACACTTGAACCCAATCCCCCCACTCCACCCACCTGGTCTGGCGTAGAACTGCCCCCCTATTCAGGCCCTTTAGCCCCCTCTCATGCCAATATGAGTGCTGTGCCTGATCGACCAGCGTGGCGTCGCCATAGATGATGTTGGCTTCGTTTCAGTTCTTTTGACGTCAGCCCTCAGACGCACGGCCAGCATTCGTTCGATTTTGTATCGGAAGTTCACATCGACGGGTGCACAGAAATACAGCGGCCGGCTCAAAATTGGGTCTGGGCAGCCGGCCCGTTCTTATCATGTTGGTATTTCCGGCAGTGTGGCGGTGGGTACGATGGCAGTGCCCTCGTGAGCTGAGGTGCTGCCGCCTGCTCAGCCAGGGGTCACTTAGACCAGAAGATAGGAAGCCGCTGGCAATCACAGGTGACTGGTATTTAGTCCGACGGACCACCGAGTCGCAGATAATCACCTCCGTGTAACCTTCCCAATACATCCTTGTCTGCTCCCGTGTGAGTTTCCATTAATTTTCCGCCAGCCAGCTCTTACATTTTCTTTGCAGGATTAATTAGGCATGCTGGATGCTGAAGTGACTCAGATGTCAACAGCCCACCTAACACTCGGCGGCTCACATTTCCATATTTCCAGGTAATTTGCTTGGATTTCATGCCCAGCAGCCATGGAATACAACAGTTGCAGGAAGCAGATTTCCCCTGGCAGCCTTGGCTCGCCCTTAGAATTCCACGACACAAATGGCTTTCTGGACGGGTGGTGGTGGAGGAGACGGAAAAAAAATGAGAAAGCTAAACTAATGTGCCATTGTGAGTGGTGCCAGGAGCCGTGTCTGTGCCCTGGGGCATATGAGGGCAGGGGACACAAACCTGTCATGTCTAAAATGAGCCAACCAAAGATGTGGCAAACAGGGGACCCCTTCATGCAGCCAGAGTTGAAAATGAGGGAAGGGAGATGGACGCTGCCACACGTGTGCTTGGGTGGGGACCACTTAAGGGTTTAGATAATCGCAGTACCACCCCAGGCCAGCCGAGGGCGCTAAGCAGTAACGGCATCTCTTCTTCTTTCCGCTCTGCAGACAGAATGATTGACATGCAGACTCCCATGATGCCACTTCTGAAACCTGCTCCACCTGTGCCCTCTTCTTTCTCCCAGAATTCCACTGAACCAGAAGTGGCACCACCTTGACTAATCTCTGTGCGCCCAACACATATTTTATTTGCACTGACTTTCTACATACAGGGTTTGCCAATGGGTACCCCAAGACCCTTTATATGAGTTCTTGTGTCTCTTTACAAAGCTTAAAGAGATGTTGCGAGGTAAGGTTGTGCCAGTAAGGGGGTTGCACTGAGACCACCCGGGGGGACAGAAACCCTCCAGTCTAAAAGGCGCCCATTGGTCGCCCAACCACAGATGTACCAACAGGGGGCACCTTCATGCCTACATCTGAACATGAATGTGGTGAAGCGCACAGGGGTCCATGGCAGGGTGTGTTTTTAAAATAAAAAAAGAAATAAGTGTGGGGGGGGGGTGTGGTAACTGAGCCATGTGTCCCTGGGGCATATGAGGGCAGGGGACACAAACCCGCCATGCCTAAAATGAGCCAACCAAAGATGTGGCAAACAGGGGAACCCCTTCATGTAGCCAGAGCTGAAAATGAGGGAAGGGAGATGGAAGTTGAGAGGTAAGGTTACGACATTAAGAGCTGCTCTGAGACCCCCTGCCTGTGTTCTCGGGGACACAAATCCTCCAGTCGAGAAGTAACCATAAAGGTGCCAGTGCATCCTCAGGGAAAAAAAAAATGAGCATTTTCTTAGGCCTCTAACCAGAAATCACTCCAGGGGTCCTGTACAATGGCTGACCCTGCACTCGGACCCCCTTGGGGATTAATAAAGTACAGTGGAACCTTGGGTCACGTCAGTAATTCATTCCAAAACTCTGGTGGCAACCCGATTTGGTCGTGACCCGAACTAATTAGGATTGTATGTAAATAAAATTAATCTGTTCTGGACCGTACGAGATGTATGTAAATATATTTTTTTAAAGATTTTTAAGCACAAAACTAGTTAATTATACCATAGAATGCACAGTGTGATCGTAAACTAAATGTAAAAACACGGAGAAAACCTGGAACAGAGAAAACTAACATTGCAGGAGTTCACGCTATGGCCTTACGAACCCGCTCGCTGTAAACACTTTTCTTTAATGAGTTTTAAGCACAGGGAAAAAAATGAACATTTGAAAAATCCGTAACTTAATAAACAGCCAAGAAAAGTAACCTTGTATGAGTCGAGTTCTGGCGTGAAGGAGGTGAGCAGGACGAACTGGCCACTCGTAGAAGGAGAGTCTGGCAGCAAATCGCCACGAATCTTCCTGGCTTTGTCTCATACGATCGCCTCGCTTGGTCCTCGCTTGATCCCCTGCCAGGTCCTCCTCGCTCAGCCACACTACAGCTGCAGTTTTTCCACCTCTTCCAGCACTTGAGGCCTCTGCTTGGTTAACGCTGTAACTCCTTTTACAACATCAGCTGCTTTAATGGCCTCTTTCTGCTTTAGAATCGTAGATTTTGACTTCTTGTACTCGGCGGTAAGATCAGTAACACGAACGCCACGCTCATACGTTTCAATGATTTCTTTCTTTAATTCGATTTCAATGTCCTTCTCACCAACACTCCCACTCTTCACTTGCTTATTGAGGCCGTGGTTAACTGCAAAATGAATGCAAAAGCACACGAAATCTATACATATAAAGGAGAGTTGGCATCCGAGAGTCTGTGTTTGTGGAGGGCTGGAGAGTTAAGGCGGGTGTGTGAGTCACGTGATCATCTCACCTCATTTCATTCACTTCATTTCGCTCCGAGCTGACGCGGTCTTGCCGTTCTTTTTCCTTAGTGTTTAGTCCTCTCTCCTTTATTAATTTACTGTTTACTAGACGCAGTACTTACTCAATAGTATTTTCTCCTTTAGTGTTTCTTAGTGTTTCGTAGACGTGGTGTGCCAGTGTTCCCGGCGGTGTTGCGGTTTACTGTTACTTTCTACTTCGTTTTTGTACTTTAGTGTTTAGTAGAATTTTACTTTATCTCATTTACTCTTGTTTTTTTACTGTTGTTCCCGGTGGTGTTGCCCTTTTTTACTTTATCTCATTTAGTGTTTAGTAGACTTTTACTTCATCTCATTTGAATACACAATGGGAGGTCTGAATATTGAGAGTCCACATTATGAGAAGGATTTAGGAGTCGTAGTGGACTCTAAGCTAACAACTTCCAGACAGTGTGCAGAAGCCATTAAGAAGGCTAACAGAATGTCAGGTTATATAGCGCCTTGATGTGTGGAGTACAAGTCACAGGAGGTTCTGCTCAAGCTTTATAACACACTGGTGAGGCCTCATCTGGAGTCCTGGGGGCAGTTTTAGTGTCAAATCTAATGAAAAAGACATAGCAGCACAAGAAGAAGGTCCAGAGAAGAGCAACTACAGGAGATGAGTTATGAAGAAAGATTAAAAGAGCTGAGCCTTTACAGTTTAAGCAAAAGAAGATTAAGAGGTGACATGATTGAAGTGTTTAAAATTATGAAGCGAATGTGGAGTGTCCAGTGGATCGAGACTTGCATTTTAAAATGAGCTCATCAAGAACACGGGGACACAGTTGGAAACTTGTTAAGGGGAAATTTCGCACAAACATTAGGAAGTTTTCTTTACACAAGAGCGATAGACACTTGGAATAAGCGACCAAGTAGTGTGGTAGACAGTAAGACGTTAGGGACTTTCAAAACTCGACTTGATGTTTTCTTGGAGGATACAAGTGGATAGGACTGGTGAGCGTTGTTGGGCTGAATGGCCTGTTCTCATCTAGATTGTTCTAATGTTCTAAAGTCAAATTGTGAAGTATGAATACACAACGGGCAGTCTGAAAATCGAGAGTACACCTTATGAGAAGGATTTAGGAGTCATAGTGGACTCTAAGATATCGACTTCCAGACAGTGTTCAGAAGCCATTAAGAAGGCTAACAGAATGTCAGGTTATATAGCGCCTTGATGTGTGGAGTACAAGTCACAGGAGTTTCTGGACAAGCGTTATAACACACTGGTGAGGCCTCATCTGGAGTCCTGTGTGCAGTTTGGGTCTCCAGGCTACAAAAAGGACATAACAGCACCAGAGAAGGTCCAGAGAAGAGCAACTAGGCTGAGTCCAGGTCTACAGGGGTTGAATTATGAGGAAAGATTAAAAGAGCTGAGCCTTTACAGTTTAAGGAAAAGGAGATTAAGAGGTGACATGATTGAAGTGTTTAAAATTATGAAGGGAATTAGTAAAGTGGATCAAGACTTGTATTTTAAAATGAGTTCATCAAGAACACGGGGATACAGTTGGAAACTTGTGAAGGGGAAATTTCGCACAAACATTAGGAAGTTTTTCTTTACACAAAGAACGATAGACACTTGGAATAAGCGACCAAGTAGTGTGGTAGACAGTAAGACGTTAGGGACTTTCAAAACTCGACTTGATGTTTTCTTGGAAGAAATAAGTGGAGAGGACTGGCGAGCTTTGTTGGGCTGAATGGCCTGTTCTCGTCTAGAGTGTTCTAATGTTTTACTGTTGTTCCCGGCGGTGTTGCCGTTTTTCCCGTTTCTATTTTTATGTAGCATGTTCACGAATTAGTCATAGAGAAAATTGATATCTTTTGGCTCCAGGAGGACAAACCAAAACTGTTGTATATAAAGAAGCTCTACAAGTCAGATGTAGATACCTAATTATTGCAACTCCAGCGACTGCAGCGAAGCGCACGAGGTCTGCTAGTAGAGCATAAAGAGTTCACAGCGAATGCACACACGTCTGACCGAGAACGACGTACAGGGAGAGACTGAACACGTGCGGCAGGGAAACTGACTTGTTCGTCACCCGAGTCGGTGGTCGTGAACAGATGCCAAAGTTTGGCCAGCTTTTTGGTCGTAGCCCGATTTGTGTTCAGATGTATTCAGAGACGTTCGTGACCCGAGGTTCCACTGTACATCAAAAAAAAAAAGTTAAGAGGTGTCACATGTAGGAATCCATGTGACAACCTGGAGGTGACGGGGTACGTGGCCCCTAACTGCCTCTTCTGTTCGCATGCAGCCTGGACGATGAAGCCCCTCCAATTGTAGGCACCTGACGCTTGAGCTTCAACTAATCCTCTTCATTTGAAAATCCTCAGTGCTGTCAGTTCAGGGGTCGGAAAGGCCGGGCAGAGGGTGGGCAGAGGGTGGGCCAACTGGTCTGAGCGGACAGGAAGCTTTTCTGACTTACCGTAGACTTCCTGTAGGGCGCAGGGTGGGCTTCATCCATCCAATATCCAACCCGCTATGTTCTAACTGCAGAGTCACAGGGAATCGAGAGCCATCCATGTGACAACCTGCAGGTGACCGGGCGTTGTGGCCCCTAACTGCCTCTTCTGTTCGCACACAGCCTGGACGATGAAGCCCGCTGACGTCACTTCCACGTTGTAGCGGTCCGAGGCCGCTCAGATCCACACTATCGATAGGACGGTGATTGATTTGTTTTTTCGGTGGGGATTCCAGGGGCGCCCCCAGCCCTCGGCCCGACCCGCACACCCTCACCGACAGAGAGACGAATCAAACAAATGAGTGAAATCTATGAAGTGGAAAATCAGACGACCCTCCGCTTCCCCTTCGGCGATACAAATATTAACCTGACAACAGACACTCGGGACGATGTCCTCATCACAGTTCCAATGTGCTGGAAACGGATGAAATGGGATGGAGTAAAGATGACGGTGACGATCTCAGGAACAGCTTGTGTAATAAATGAACTAAACGGCCTGAGCGGCGAGGACACACGGCGACTAATCCACCGCTATTCACACGACAGGCCGGCACGGGACAGTCCATTCATCCTTACGAGCAACGATCCTGGGTTTAAGCGACTTGGACGGGATGCACAGAAACGCAGACCTCCTCGTGCCCATTTTAAGTTTCCCGCTGGCCCTTCTTGTCCCCAGCGGCCCCTGCGCCCATTTGTCACGTCCCCCTTTGGGACTGCTGGGAAATGGAGTCCTTCCAGGGGTAGCACTGTTACACATGTCTGCCCAGATGGTAAACCCGCCGGATATATAAGAGCAGAAGCATCGGAAGTCGGCGTTCATTCGGACCCCCGGACAAGAGACCCCCACGGAGTTCTGAGAGACGGGAAAAGGAAAGTTGAGGAGCAGGCAGGAGCAACAGCCACAGTTCCATTTTGCTTTATGGACTTTTTCCTTTTCGTACTTCGGCATATTAAAGGGGGGGCACCGGCTGGTCTCCCACATCTCCTTTTTCACACTCAGTACAAAGTGTAATTAATTAAGCTCCAATAAGCGAGTCAAAAAATTAAATGTGAACACTCGGGAGCCACAACCATTGTGACGAAAAACAAAAAAACAAAAGTAAAGGGGACTCCTGAGGTGACACCGCGGGGACGTTTAATCAAAGCTGTCAATTTAAACATCAAAGAGGCTTTTAGAAATCGTCCAAAGACGTGAAGGCCTTTGAATGTTTTCTGTTGCCGTCCTCCTTCATTATGAACAAAGCCAGGCCACACTCGAGCACCGCTGTTTTCTACCTCCAGTTTTCTAAATTCACGAGGGGTGTTATTTGATAGAAAAGAGGGGAGGGGGGGCGGAGGTGACCCATTTGTGAAATTGCAGCTTTGCTTTTGAAACTGCGGCCATAGAAGGGCAGCAAATGGGCGACGTCAGAGGCCTGGCGAGGGGCCTTCGCTTTACCTCAAGTGACTCGCCCGAGTTTATTCTGAGATAAGCTGCAAACTTGAGAAGTTCATCGATTCGTTACGCCAAGACGTGTCCACGGGCCAAAAATAAAAAAACAAACAAACTTTATTGTTCCAGAAGTCCTGCCATCCCGGTCATCCCCACTGGCACCCCGACTCCCACCGCCATCCCCGAAACGGAAAAGCTGCAAAGGAGCCCCTCCAATTGTAGGCACCTGACGATTGAGCTTCAACTAATCCTCAGTGCTGTCATGTCGGGTCAGTTCAGGAGTCGGAAAGGCCGGGCAGAGGGTGGGCAGAGGGTGGGCCAAGTGGTCTGAGCGGACAGGAAGCTTATCTGACTTACCGTTGACTTCCTGTACGCCTGTGGGGCGCAGGGTGGGCTTCATCCATCCATCCATCCATTATCCAACCCACTATATCCTAGCTACAGGGTCATGGGGGTCTGCTGGAGCCAACCCCAGCTGACAGGAAACAAACCCCGGGCAGGGCGCCAGCCCACCGCAGGGTACACACCCACACACCAAGCACACACTAGGGACAATTTAGGACCGCCAATGCACCTAACCTGCATGTCATTGGACTGTGGGAGGAAACCCACGCAGACACGGGGAGAACATGCAAACTCCAGCAAACCCGGGTCTCCTAACTACAAGGCAGCAGCGCTACCCACTGCGCCACCATGCCGGTGGGCTTAATGATAAGAATAATAATTCTTTACATTTATATAGCGCCTTTCACAGTACTCAAAACACCTTTTATAATGGGGGTGCCACTTTAACCACCACTAATCTGTAGCACCCACCTGAGTAATGCGATGGCAGCCATTTTTGTGCCAGTCCACTCACCACCAATGAACTATTAGGTGATGAGAGAGGTAGAGACAATTAGTGATGAGGGACGATTGGGGGGCCATGGTGGGCAATTTAGCCAGGACATCGGGGTACCCCCTACTCTTTACAAAGGATACTCGGGGATCTTTTATGCCCACAGAGAGTCAGGACCCCAATTTTACCTCTGATCTGAAAAACTGCCAATTATACAGCACGGTGTCCTCATCACTGCACTGGGGGGCACTGGGTTCTGCATTTAGACCACAGGATGAGCGCCCCCTGCTGCTTTCACCCACACCGCTTTCAACAGCAACCCAAGCTTTTCCTAGATGGGCGGCCTTAGCTTCAGGTGGGCGACCTCTTCTGAAGTGCTGGTGGTATGTTTGCTGGCCACAAAGGCAGGAGACCCCGCTGAGTTCTATTTTAAAGCTGTGGCATCGGTGGGCACTGGCCAACCAAAAGAATGATGAAAGATGAACACCGGAGAGATGTAGTCTGTAAGACGGATGGCCAGGATGCCAGCCGGGTGGAAGGGTCGAGAGAGAGAACATGTTTGGGACATGATCACCCCTGAGATGCTAGAGGGCAACCTCCCTGGGTTGCTACAACACCACAGATTCCTGCAGGGCATGCTGGGACTTGTAGTTTGAAGCAGCCCTGTTGGGTTCCATGGGTGGGCTGCCAGCGGGTGCTGCAGGGTCCCTGGAGGATCTGCTATCTGCCACACCTGGAAGAAGGTTGAGAAACACCTGGAGCACTTCTGGGTGTGCTATAAAAGTAGCCGCCTCACCACCAATCGGGGCGCCAGGGTCGGGTGGTGGAGGACAAAGTGTGCGAGGAAGAGGAGGAGTGGAGAATTAGGAGAAAGAGACAAGGACTGTGAAATACTGTATGTGGCGCTTTGTACTGTTACTGTAAAGTGGAGAGCAACAGAAAACGCTTTCAACACTGAAGAGTTAAAGTTTGTTGTATTGAACTGGGGTCTCCGCCCGTCTGTGTTGGGCTTGTGGAGCGGTACGCCCCCTGGTGGTCCACACCTGGTCAGAGGAGTCCGATGCCTGCTGAGGCACCAACAATAATGAGTCCAGGTGGTGGTGGTGGTCTATTGCTGTGAGGAAGGTACGGCCCCATTAAGACCCATCAGTCATCGCCTGAATGCCATGTGCATCCCTTCATGGCCACGATTGACCCATCGTCTAATGGCTGACTGCCTCCAGCACGATAATACACCATGGCACAATGAAGATGGCGATGAGTTTGGTGCTCTTCAGCAGTGTTTTGTCTTGGTAGAGTAATATATACAGTATGTTGGTCTACTTACCCCTATTGTATTATTAATATGTAGCCTTAGAATGCCTAATCTCACAGACTTACCACTGTTTATAACGTATCTCCACCTTCCCTTCTATATCTATAACCTCAGGCAATTAGATGTAGTAAAAGACAAGCAGGAGTTACGTTACACATAAAATAATGTATTACTGATAACATTCATAAATAATAACAAAATGCAAAGTACATTTGAATATCGGCAACCATACAACCTGACAAAATGGTGATGTGTAGTTCAGGTGGCACACAGACTTGTAGTTACTTAATGTCTCTAGTTAAGGCGTCATTGGTGCTCAGCTTTCTTCAGAACAGGCCGCATGCCTGGTCAAGATGGCCGAAGCCGAGCTGTGCTCTTCATTGTGCTGTTCTTGTCAGTTCAGGGTGTGATGGTCTTCATCAGTTGTTAACAAGAGAAAGAAACTTCTACATCATCACAGGTTAGCAAGAGAGATGCTTCTTTCATCAGATGTTAGTCAGAGAGAGAGAATGGGGTTGAATAAGCAGATTTCTAGATGTTCTGTCCAACCCCTACAGCCAATAGGACATCATGGTACTTAAAGGCCTCCGAGACAAGCCAATTCCAAGCAGCCATATCTCAGACCAATGGGGGTAAATAGTACATCTTAACACCTGCCACCCCCCCAAGACTATATGTTAAGCTAACCTGGCTTCATATGGAGGACGAGAGAAAGACTTTAGCAAAGAAAAACTCGCCAAACTGGTTTAAGACACATCCCCCCAAATCCTGTCGTAAAATTAGTCGTAAACGGGGATGGGGCAAACACGACTGCCTCTCACCAAAGTAACACTAAATTACATTGCTTTGCCTAAATTACAAATAAAGACATAAAAAACATTTATCAAGTTATATGCAAAATCTCACATCACAACAAGCGGCCTTCCCGGTTCCAAGATACGAATCCTCTGAGATTTGCTCAAACAGGAGGTGACAAAGCTGTGGAAACTGTGGGATGCAATCACGTCAAGCAAGGACCGGAATCTCAAAAGGAGCCTTTCCACCATCTTGTGGAGTCCATGCCTTGAAAAACTGAGGCTGCCTTGAGAGCAAAAGGAGAAAGTATGAGTGTTGGGGGGTCCTAAGGATTTTCTCCCTGAGTGTGTCTTACAGCTTAAGTGTGAATTCAAGGCTTACTGCGATTCGCTTGACCCTCAGTGCTGCCCACCCTATGGCTCTGCTCACCTGTTTTCACACACACGCAAGATTTTGGGGTCTATCAGTATAAACAGAACTGAGCAAAAAAATACCAAGTATTCACAACCCCCATCTTCCCTGAAGTCGCTTCCTGTCAGCAGGTGTCAGTTTCACTACACGCTGCGGTAACAACGAGAATCGATCAGGAGCGCATCAGAGTGAGGAATTAAATCAGCAGACGGCGCGATCGAGTGTCACCGCGGGAGCAGCAATTGATCACCGGCTGCTTCTGAAAAATCCGCTTAGTGTGCGGTGGGACGCACCCTGTCACCTCTCAGCCTGAATGTCCCCTTCGTCGTGGAGCTTCCTGCTGCGGCTGGCTTGCTAAACCAAGTGACCCCATGGCAAACTGCTCTGGAATTTCATCTCGTTTGTGGCACGACACGATGCCACTGGAGCTGAGGTAGACGTCACCTTTATCAACTGTCCACAGCCATCTGCACGAGAGGAGGGGGTCTCACCTATTGGTCTGGCTGGACCCAGGGCTCCATTTGTGTCACATGCATGGCCGGCTTCTTCTGGGCTCCACGCCCGCCAGATCTGTAACTTGAAGTGCCAGGCCTGGGTGTCCTTATTTGTCCCTTTGCTCCAACATGGGGTCGATGGCAGGTCACTGGACTTACTGGCAGCGAGCTCCACCACTCAGCTCCGGTCAGTCAATGGCTAATTTGGCTGCTAGGCCACAGACGGGCATCTTGGGCATATGGTGGCATGCAACAACAACAGTAGTATTTCTTACTGTTGCACGTTTTAATACAAATGCTGTCGCTCAAAGTGCTTTACAAGATGAAGAAAGAAAAATATAAAAATAAGATTAGGCAATACTAAGTAACAAGGAATAAAGGAAGGCCAGACGGCCAGGAATAAAGAAAAAACAAACAAAAAATAAAATCTGCAGGGGTCCTGAGGCCATGAGACCACCTGACCAGCCCCCCCACTGGGCATTCTACCCTAACATCAAAGATCTCAATCGGTCCTCATGGCTTTCAGGGTTCACATTTTAGAATTTGATGATGATGATGATGGTCATGTGGACCTCTGGCCTTCAATCCATCAATGTAGGGATGGCACGGTGCCCTGATCAGGTGGTGGTGGCACAGATGGGCACCACAGAAAACCAGAATAAGAAGAGCAGAGAAAGTAGGGGTTAGCATGGACTGTGGAGCCGTGATAGAACTGATAATTCATTGTGTATCCAGAATAGCAGGGTGACACTAAGATGAAGCTCTGAGAGCGCCATGTGAACGTAATGAGTCTTCAGCAGTTCTAGGTGCCCCCCTACCCCAAACAGTGAGACAAACAGACAGGCGATGACACGTGCAATGCAATTCACCCTTTAACAGTAAAACACCTGACTTAAATTACATCCAACCTGCTATATCCTAACTACAGGGTCACAGGGGTCTGCTGGAGCCAATCCCAGCCAACACAGGGCGCAAGGCAGGAAACAAACCCCGGGCAGGGCGCCAGCCCACCACAAGGTCCACACACACCAAGCACACACTGGGGACAATTTAGGATCGCCAAGTCACCTGACCTGCATGTCTTTGGACTGTGGGAGGAAACCCACGCAGACACGGGGAGAACATGCAAACTTCACGCAGGGAGGACTTGGGATGTGAACCCGGGTCTCCTTACTGCCAGGCAGCAGCGCTACCCACTGCGCCACCGTGCTGCACTTAAATTACAGCAGTGAGGAAATGAACAATTTTTCTGCAGTTTTTACAAAATGTTGCATTATTGTTCGCTCCCACCGGCGGGTCCAAAACAATGGGGCTGAGTTTTAAGGGGTTTTAAGAGAGCTAGAGAAGCATCTGCCAACTGTGATGGACCGATTATTGTGGCCAAAAATGTGACCCGAGTCAGCCATGCCAACCCCTGTGCCACCGGGCCTCACTCCGAGTCCTTTATCTGTCTGTGCGTCTATAAGTCCGACTAACACACACCCACAGAGTCTGTGATTCAGGGGACCGACGTTATATACTGGGGGGGCTTACCCTGTGACAATGCCATCTGCGTCACTGAGGAGTGAGGAGCACAACACACTCAGTCTGTGCAACCAATCAATGCAGAACAACAAAGTATTTTCATAACCATCTCCTAATGGTCAGCTGACGTAACCCTCCAATGATAGCCCTGGCATTGATGGAACCCAAGTCATCCGCAGGTAGGGCAACTCCCCTGGTGCAGGACCCGGATGGGAGAAGCAGAAGGAGGCACCAGGTCTCGCTTCCAGCCAGTGTGTTTTTAATGGATTTTTTTATTGCTCACGCAGCAGACTGGGCAGCGCCATAAAGTGTGAGGTAAAGTACGTTCACAGCATGCAGGAGTGAAAGCTCTGCCAGCGCACGACGCGAAACGTGCCAGTGGCATCCCCTTCTAACATGGCTGCTGCAGCTCTGCAGTGTCACGTTGGCCTCGCAAAGCATTATGGGAAGCCAAGAAAACGACAGTTTATCTGTGCTGGCTAATCAGCGAGTTTTCAGGGGAAAAATTCAGCCAACGAGGTCAACGGGCGAACCCCAACCAGAATTCCCTGCAAAAAAACCGAGTTGGTGAATGTCATCGATCAACACAATCAACATGTCCCGACGCTCCCGCAGCATCGCTAGTGAGAAGAACAGACAAGACCTCGAAACTCCGTCAGAACAGATTTACGACAATAATCCAACAAGTGCTAGGAAATGAGCGGTGCATTTAACCAGGCTTCAAAATGTCACATGTCACGTGCAGAATCACACAGCAGTCCAAGGTGCAGTGAAAAGCTGCTTCTAGAAGATTCCGGACCGCGCCTAAAGACAAAGCTAATACGGACCCCCACCACAATGCAGCATAGCAAAAAATAAAACAAATCGAATAATGGCGTCTCTTTACCGGTCTGATGGCCGATGGACAGGAGCTCCTGCAGAACCTCTCGGTCCGAGTGTTTAGGCTGCAGTGTCGTCTTCCTGACTTTGACACCTTAAACAGGTTATTTCTGGAATTACCCTGGTGGATGGGGGGGGGTGTGTGTGGTCCCCACAAAACCCTGAGCCCTGACCAAGCACACCTTCACGATCATTGAACTTGGAGAGAACCTTAAGAAACCGAGTCCCAGAAATGCCTCAGAATGACCACTAGAGGGGGACAAACCGCGGCAAACCGTGAAAGAGCAAACACCGCCTTACGATCTGCTCGCTTTAACAAGTTTCTCCTCCTAAAATACATTTTGTAGAGCAAAAATAGTCGTGGGTTGTGTTTACCCTTAAAGTCGTCTGTGTGGTTTCCTTGTGCTTTAACTTTTCCTGAATATAACGATTCATTCATTCACATTGACGCCACTTCATTTCGTTTTGTAGTTTTGCGCCGCCATGTTATGATTCCCCTTTACCGGCCCGCTACTCCTGTTTGCCATGGACCATTTTTTTTTTTTTTTAAAGATGTCAGCGCACCTTGCATCATTGGCGAGACCTTTTAAATCCTACTGTGGCAAGCGGCTGGGGGCGGTACCCAGCCGGGACGCCTGGAAGGACTGGAAGAGGGACTGGGCCTCCTCTGGACCACAAGAGGGCAGCTGCCCTGGTTGGTATGGGGACCACGGGAACAGAGCATAGAACCTCAACCCTATAGGGGCCCGTGGTCAGACGCTTGAGAAGCCCTGGACGTCAGCACTTCCGCCACACCCGGAAGTGCTGGCGGAAGGAGAACCAGGGACACCCGGAGTGCTTCCGGTTGCTCGTGCGGCACTTCGGCCACCGCCGGAAGCTCATCAGGAGACACCTGGAGCACGTCCGGGTGAACATAAATGGGGCCGCCTCCCTCCATTTAGTAGCTGGAGTCGGGTGGAAGAGGAGTGGAGGCGGTCAGAAAGAGAGGTATTGGAGAAAGCCATCAAGTGCATTCAATGAACCGCAGGGGACTGTGGGTTTTCCTGGCCTTTATAGGCCTTGGTGCATCTTGAGGATCTCTTGGTGATTTGCACTCACGAATCTCTTCAAATGATTCAATGAAAAATGTCATTCACCAAATAACAAATCATCTGCGAATTGCTCCTCACTACGGGTTTGACTTTTTATACAAAACCCACCGCTGCTTCACAGCCCACTAACAGGCTAAGCCCACCTTTATAAACAACACTTCAAACTCGGAGGATTGTATTACCTCTATAATCTTTTTTTCCCTCCTTCCATTATTTTAAAATGGAAGGGTACATTACTGGCTACAATGTAAAAATTGCATTATGAACCCAATGTATTAAATAACCTGACCCCATGATGCTGTAATGTTTAAACCAGTTAACCCCCAAACCTTAACATTAGCGTCGTCTTCAGCCCATCACACCTCCTAAAGTCCGCGACCGTCTCCGTGATGGCACCGCTTGACCACCTCATCCAAGACATAACAAGTTTAGAGAGGAGAGGCAGGTGATTTGAGCGCCCCCCTACTGCCCAGTCTTAAAATAGCACCTGAACGTCAACGAGATGCAGAAATAGACAAAACACATTTAACAGCCAGACCCAAATCGTAACACATGGAGCTCTGACCAGGATACCGCCATCACAACAAATGACTGAAGATTATTGTGTTCAGCTGTTTGAAGTACTAAAATGCATTGTGTTTGTCATTCCAACAGATGGTGCATCAGAAACATTAGTAATAATAAAATGCATCACTTTTGTCATTCCAATAAATGGCACATCACAAACATCTGTAGTAATAAAATGCATTGTGTTTGTCATTCCAACAGATGGTGCATCAGAAACATTTGTGGTGCTAAAATGCATCGCATTTGTCATTCCAGCTTATGGTGCACAACAAACATTTGTAATAATAAAATGCATTACTTTTGTCATTCCAACAAATGCATTGCATGTGTCATTTCAACAGATGGTGCACTGCTGCTACAAATCCCATACTAGATGGCATATGACAGAGACGTAGCAGCCTGATGGACAGACAGACACACTGACACTTGCTCTCGTATGAAGGGTATGTTAGCAGTGGCAGTGTTCTTCCCCAATTCCTATCCTGTAATTATCTGACCCCCCTGTTGATACAACTTGGTTTATTTTGTGCACCCCAACTTCCCACCACCAACCGTTCTTCACCCATCCACCCTTGTAGTTTGTGCCCAGTACCTCCCCATGCCATCCTGCACACTTTGTGAAAGCGGCCCGCTCTCCTCTCTCCACGTACGATTATTTAAATTCCTGGCTCTCTCCTGGGTTGTGTGGTTCCTAGTAGACACATTGCCGTGACACAAGAGCCTGTAATTCTGAGAAACACGTCAAGTTGGTCCTTTGGGCTTTGAAAAGTTTGCCGAGATGTGCATGAAACAGAAATCTCTAACGTCTGGCAGGCTATTGCAGGAAACAACAAACCAGGAAAACCTGAGCTGATTGATGGGGGGCCGTAATGTGCAGTGAGAGCGACTTCTCAAACCGGGAGTCCACTGGAACTTCACAAATCTGTTAATGGAGCCTTCATGCAAGTGTGGGGAGTCTTTAAAGAGTCAAATGTGCCCCCCCCCCATGGCATCGCTCTGAAGAAGCCCACCAGCACCTTTGTATTTGAAGAACGTTCCAGCAGCTCCAGTCAGCGGCGCCAGTAAATCCGCCCGTGGAGTCCTGCAGCTTTCCTGTTTCTTCCCTGCTCTCCACCGTCTCGGGAGCGTTTCCTCTTTAATTAGGTTACTTGTTATATGTGTGCGTTTGGAGTTTCGCCAGCGCTGTGTTATGCGCCAGCTGTGTTCAATTTGGGGGATAAATACACTGGTAAGAGCTTAATGACCGTAAAGTCCTTAGCAAATGTGACTGGAAATGCAAAGTGGAGTCAATTACACAAAACATCGCCACCTCTCTGCCACTGTCCTCTAGGGCTGCGCCACACGCCGTACCCACAATGCCCCCCACCCTGGCTGTTACCACCGAGTCTCCACTACTACACTCGTTCTCCTTGACCTCTTAAAGGACACCTGCTGCTGCTCCCTCAATCCACATATTAAATGAAAGAGACATCGATTGGCGCCGTACCCACCACCGCATGAGCGTTCCCAGCATTCCCACTGCAGGACACCAAGCTGCTTGTCGTTCCTGGTACTTTTTTAGCTTCTTCTCCAGCTTACTTAACTTTTTCTGTCAATCAGGAGCTATTGTGGGCGGGGCTCGGGGGATGAAATGTGCTGATTGGCTGACCGTAAGCACTGGCGCCATTTTACAAACCTGTTAATCGAGTTGTGAGTGCAGATGGAGCGGCGCACCAAGCATCACATCGAGGCAATGATCTCCCGCATGAAGTTGGGATGGCTTTGAAGTAATAAGGTGGGGTGCGGGGGTCTTCTGTGAACTCCCAAACGAGCCTCACTTTGCACTGCATCACTCTCCTTTGCACGTCTCGCAGTTTGCATAAAGGCAGTGAAAGTCCATTCGGTGCCCAAGGCAGGGTTGTCAGTCGCTGCCCCTTGATGACCATAGCGGGGGTCCGATATTATCACACTTTGAGGACCTGTGGGTCATCCTTGGTGTGCAGTGTGTCTGCGTCATTTGTGCATATACTGCAGACTTTAAGGACCATGTGGCCATTTGTGTACATGATATGGACGCCTTTACTGTCATAAATGGCACCCAGCTGGTAATGTTGCCCACTCAGTATCATCAGAGTTTGATGACCTGCTCCACCTCATCATGGTTTGTTGATTGGGGGATTCTCCACGGTGTCCGCCGCATCCGCTCCTTAATTTTCACAAATGGTGCCCCCCCTCAGGCGATGGCACCCCAGTCAGTGCCCTGTTCCACCTAATGGATCGACTGGCTCTATTAATCTCCAGTTCAAGGCATTTTTTGTATATTTTGGGGCCCTTACAGCCTTTCTGAACTTTCAAAGCCAACTTCTCATTCAGGGGTCTTCTAGGCCACAAGCCTGCAGGTTGTCATCAAGCTGGTCTGGAGTGAGCCTCTACTGGCCTGGGCTGCTTTATGGTCATTCTGGAGGCCTCAAATCCACCTTTTCCATGTTTGTGTCTCAACAACAACAACATTTATTTATATAGCACATTTTCATACAAAGAAAAAATGTAGCTCAAAGTGCTTTACAAAATGGAGAATAGAAAAATAGATGACACAATAAAAAATAAAAATAAGCCAACATTAATTAACATAGAATAAGTAAGGTCTGATGGCCAGGGTGGACAGAAAAAACAAACAAAAAAAAAAACTCCAGACGGCTGGAGAAAAAAAAAATAAAATCTGTCGGGATTCCAGACCAAGAGATCTCCCAGTCCCCTCTGGGCACCAACAACAGTTTGCCAGTGGCAGCCAAGCTGATTTAATGCAAATGAAGTTTTCCCTTTACGTCAATCCAATCACACAAATAACGCAGTCACTCTACTTGAATACATACGTTGAGGAGTGAAGCTGCCGTGAAGTGAAAATATCCCTCAAAACTTCTCACTAGAGGGGGAAGAACCGCCAAACCCTGGCTAGTCACAGAAAGGGCTAATGTGGAGTCTTGATTATTAAAAAATGAAGCTCCGAGGAGCACAAAAAAGGCACAGAAGGCAATGTGTTCAAAATTGGCGACCCAACTGCAATCACGGAGCCTCATACAACATCCCAGAGAAAGGAAGAAAAACAAAACAAAAGAAAATCAGAAGAGCGATAAACACAGGAGGACTCGCATTCAATGAAGCACAAGTCCCCAAGTAGGACGACTCTCTGTGGGCTTCTGTCTGTCTGTGAGGGGATCAGGCCATCTCATGTCCTCAAGGAATGTCACAGAGAAAAAAGTCTGGTGTGACGAGTGACAACGACCACACACCCCAAGCCCCCCAAATCCATCGCCCTGCATGTCATCATCACCTTTTGTGTTGTGCTGCTTCACCTTCACTCTGATCTGACCAGGCAATCCTTCTATGCGATTTGTACCCACCATAAGGAAGGCGAAAAATGAGATAGATAGATAGATAGATAGATAGATAGATAGATGTGAAAGGCACTATATGATAGATAGACAGACAGATAGATAGATAGATAATTGTTAAAGGTACTATATGATAGATAGATATAGATAATGAAAGGCACTATATAATTGATAGATTGATTGATTTTGGAATAGTAGGCAGGATACCATAGATAGACATTAAAGGCACTATATGATAGATAGATAGATAGATAAATAGATAGACATTAAAGGCACTATATGATAGATAGATAGATAGGTAGACACCATTGCCAGAACACACACCAGAGTGATTAAAAATCAAACGTCTGACCTGGCAGTCCCAGTCCCAGTGAGGCACTATACAGGCATATTGCTGTGGGTATGAAGGACCCCCAGTCGTGTTTTTGACCCACTTCTGCTGAACGATTCATTGTCTGCAGGTCCTCAGTGCTGGTGTTTCACAGAGAAGATGTGCAGCCTTGTTCATAATGGCACTCAGTTTTAATTTCATTCTCTCCTCTTCTGCGACCTCCAGGGGTCCAGAGTGTGTCCCATAACTGGGCCTGCCCTTCTGATTAACGTATCAATTTGCTGGTCCTCTCTGGAGGTGATGTTACCAGCCCAGCACTCCATACTGGTCATCACATGAAAGATGTCACTTGTCACTTTAAAGGAACGCAGTCTCTGCTGTGCCCTTTCTTCTCCAGTTCCTCTGTGGTCTGAGGCCAGTACAAACTGTCATTTATGTGGACCCCCAAGTGCTTGTAGGAGTGGACCACCTCTACATCTACTCCCTGACATACTGTGGAGACTCTTTGTTGCTTTGAAAGTCAGTAAGCAGCTCCTTAGTTTGACTGATGTTGAGTTGCAGACAATTCTCAAAGTTCTCCCCCTGACTCCTCTCCTCTGTCTCACCCCCCTCACTGATGGACCCCCATAAGTTCAGACCCATCTGAGAATGTCTGCAGTAGACCTAACCTGCTGTCCTATTTCTCGTCGGAGGGCCCACGGCCCGCTCCTTGGCATTGCCCTCATTTGTGTCGGGTACACGTGGGGCGTGACAAGCAGGGGTTGGCAGATGGGAACAACAAACTCGACTGATGTCATTTATTCAGCTCAGGCTACGTGGCGAAGATAAAGCAAATCTTTCCGGAGTCGTGTAAGTGTGCCGCACATCTTAAAAACCTTTAATTCCAAAAATCATCCCTCAGGTGCAGTACTCCATATGGTTCAGTTAACAGAATGGGCCTTGCGTTTGTTTTATGATATTTTCGTCTTATAACTCAAAGCTGCCTTCATTAGGGAGTCCATTTGCTTCATGGAATTGTGAAAAATGCAACGGATGGCCACGAAACGTTTGCATCAAAGTGCAGACAAACCGACAAATACGTGGAAGCAACTCAGCTCTGGCCTGGCTACCGTGTGGTGTCCGTGAAAGGAGGGGAGTCGGGGGGATTAGGATGTCCGTTTGTCTATTTGTCGGGGCTCTTGAATACTTTTTGTGCCAGGGATTACCAATATGGATGTTTTGTTATAATTTAACTACGAGTTCATGTCATCCATTATTTTTAACGTCATTATTTTGGCACATCAAGACTCTATGACTACAGTGGATTCACAAAGCACTCCGACCCCCTTCACTTTGTGCCCATCTTATTCTGTTGTAGATTCAATTTTAAGAGGATACCTTTGCCCATTTCGACCCATCGGTGTACGCTCAATAACCCAAAATGGCAAAGTGAAAATGTCTTTACAGAAAGGTTTGCAGATTAATGAAAAGTCAAAAAAAAGGAAATTTCTCATTCCTAGAAGTAATTCGGCCCTTTGGCAGCACTTCCACCTTCGAGTATCTACAAGCTTGGCACCCCTGGATTTGGGCACTTTATGCCATTCTTCCTGGCAGATCCTCTCAGTTGGGTGGAAGGCATCAGTTAGAGGCCATCTTCAGGTCTCTCCACACACATACACTTTGGCTGGGACACTCGAGGACACTCTAAGACTTGTCCCAAAGTCACTCCAGTGTCTCCCTGGCTGTATGCTTCAGGTTGTTGTTGTGAAAAAAAGAAAAAAAAAAACGTTTTGTGAAAGCAAATTAAGCGAAATTTCAGGTGGTGGGCAACTGGGGCGTCCTGCAAAGTGCAGAATATTAATAATAACGTCAGGTCGCAGGCGGCCGACCACAGCAAGGTCCTGCCGTCCGTGTGACAGGACAGGCGCACGCAGTCACACACGAGAATAAGACACGAGGGGTTAAGCCTCCTTCAGATTAAACTAATAGCTTTCTTTGCCTCAGGTATTTTCCTCACTCCGCCGCTTTAATTAGGACTTGCTATTTCATTAACTTTGAATCCCGAAGCTCGGTGTTTAAATGGAAATGAAACAACATAAATTATTGTTTCATTTTTCACTAGAACCTTGGCAGGCGTAGGCCGTTGTCTGCTTTGTGCACACGAGAGCACGTGGCTCTGATCTCCGGTGCTACTCATATGGACCCTCTTCCTCCTCCTCCTCCTCCATCTCGAAGGTCTTCTTGGCGGGATCTGCCACACGTACGGCCGACCGTTTTAACATTTCATTTCTTTCATTTGATATCTGCCTTCAAAACACTGGTATTGTGAGTTTTAAACAGATGGTATTAAAGGACATTCAACCGCTTCCTGAGAAAAACGGAGATAAAATTACGTTACAACGAAATTGTCATTACAGCAAAGTATTTTTATGGTCCCGACAGTTTCCTCATATGACGCGAGTCTGTAGAGATCTCGTTACTACGAAGTCCATTCAGCAGGTACCATTTCATTACGACGAAGTGGCCTTGAAATGTGAATCCTCCGCAGAGCACTCAGTTCTGTGGTCGCAGCTCAGTTGTGCACAACGATCCCCAAACACAAACACTGTCATTTTTTTCTTTCTTCGAACTTTCCTCGTGTTTTTTTTTTGCTGTTTTTGTCTTTGGTGGTTTTCAGTGATACCTTTTGCTTATCGCTCGTCAGCCATTTTCCAACCTGCTGAATCCGAACACAGGGTCACGGGGGTCTGCTGGAGCCAATCCCAGCCAACACAGGGCACAAGGCAGGGTGCCAACCCACCGCAGGACACACACAAACACACCAACACACCTTATCGCTCGTCAGCATTTGAAAAACATCCATTGGAATTTAACTCGATGTCCCCCTCCTATTGAAACAGCAGACATGAAAAAACGATAAACAGTTCATATTTAAAAAAACATTTTTTCAGCTCTCGATTGCGACAAAAAGAAAAAAGACGTTGCTTGTGAACTCAGAATTTCGCCATCGACACTGTCAACTTTCTTGAAAGACCAAGCAAAAAAAAAGAAGTAAAATCTCGGGTTGCAAACGTATGCGAACTGCCGCATTTGAAGACGTCGAGAAAGTCGTTTTTATGTGGTTCAGTGAGGCTCGTTCAAGAAACATTCCTGTTGACGCGGCACTCATTCAAGAAAATGTGAGGTTTGTAAACTCTCTTGGGACCTCCGTCAACTGGACAACACGCCGAGGAACGTCCCGAAGTGCGATCACCGCGTTTGAGGAAGACTGTTCCTCCATTTCCAGAGCAACAACAGGGTCACAGCTCTACTGCAGCTCGCCACCGAAGAAAACAGAAAAAATCTCGATTGGTGAAAAGGAACATTGTACTTGCAGGTAACAGGATTACTTGGCCACTGATCTGGTCACAACCCTGCCTGACTGCTGTGTCTGTTTATCCCGCTACAATAAATAACCCTGCTGTTCCTGTTTCAAGCTGAATAAAGTTGGTTTTGCTAAAGTACTGAGACTCAGCCTCATGTTTTAGGGTGCAAGACAGGGACTTACAGCGCGACCACACAATCTTTTAGGATTCGATTCTGTGGCGCTTCACTGCAGCGCTATGAGCCTGATGTTGCCCCGGCAACAGACAAACAATCTTCCACAGACGCGGCAATCGCGCTTCGGGACGCACTTCAGCGTGACGTTCCTGTTGGGTGGGGAGTGGGGGGGTGGTGGTCTCAAAAGAGTTCAGAAACCTCACAATATGAAGCAGAGAAAAGGATGATTCGGCTCCTGATTGATAACTGTGCTGCCCACAGCATGCGTCCACATTTAGATAATACTTGCGTTGAATTCCTCCTTCAGCCGTTGGATTTGGGCAACATTCGCACCCTGAAAGTGTATTCTGGCAAGGAAATGCTGAGAAAAATTCTCGTCAACATAACTTGTAGACAGAAGGAGATTAAAAATAATGCGAAAGAAGCTATTGAAATGATTACAGACGTCTGGGCAGAAGTTAAAGAAAGCACAATAGTGACAAGTACAGAATCTCATTACAACAAAATATTTTTTAGGTCCCTGGGAGTTCGTTGTAATGGAATTTCACCTGTAATTGACGAAATATTCAGTGAATCAGCTTGTCGCGGAGGCGGAGTCTAACATCACTTCCTTAACAAAACTGCTGCGGTTGTGGGGCTGGGGGCGGAGACTGAGTTTCGCCTGATGACGCAGAGCGGAGGGCTGAGACTGGGCGACGGTGGGGGGAGGAGTGACGGAGTTGTCCTCTCAGGAAGGAGGAGTGTTTGGTCGAAATGTTTGGACGGATCCCGCTTTAGTGGCGGTAGTAGGAAAGATGGAGTTTTCTCGAAGGGAGGAGGAATATGGACTCTAAAATGGACGGCGTACACTTCTTTAGTCGGCTGTCCCAGTGAAGCGTCTCTGTGTGGCTGACTAGTGCAGTTCACGCTGTAAGCACCAGACGTTTCGTGTTCACGACTGACCACCAACTGTTCATCGCACCGCGGTGCTTTATGCTGTGAGTCCAAAAAAATAAACTCCGTAAATACACGATGGGCTGGGCTGATAAATGGTGCCCGACCAATAGGCAAAATGTACATGTTTTATGTGTTTCAATATAAGCGATAAACCACTAGTGCTGGTGGGAAACATTTACGATGGACACGTTGTCACGTGTGTGTGTGTGCGCTTGGGAGACCACTTATGGGCTCAGTAATGGTAATTCCCCGCTGAACCAGGGGATGGCGCTGTGTACAAATGAATTCTCTTTTTCTCCCTCAGCAGACTAGAAGATTGACAGCTCTATCATCTCTGACATCACCTCCTGGACCCGCCCCTTCCTGCCGGAAGTACATAAGACCAGTTCGGCCATCTTGGGCAATTCAGCTTTGCTGCAGGTCTTTTCTTTCTTGTCGTGTTCTTGCCGGGCCTTTTTTAACTTATTATTTCTCTTTCTTACGATGCCATTTTCTAATGTGTCTGCGTTATTGTGGACTAAGCCGAAGACGACTTTAGAGTGAATGGCCGCTTAGAGCTGCGTCTGTAGTTTGCCAGGCGATCTCACAGAAGCAGCAAACGTCTTGTTTAGCAAAAGACGGAAAGAGAGCTGCTGTCGCGGTGGGCCTCGTGCAGAATTTCATAGATTGTAGAGGGTTTCGTCGAATGTATCCCATAATGCTTTGTAATTTTACTGTGATGAGAGAGGTTGGAAAAAAAAAAAGAATAAATAACATGTGCCCAGGCTTGGAGGGGGTGTGTGGGTGTGTGGTGTGGTAGTGTGGCAGAGCCGCTCTGGAGTAGACGCTGGGGGGCCATCGACCAATCGTGCATTTGTGTGTGTGTGTGTGTGTAAGAACGACAAGAACACAAGAACAAGGTTTGGAGATCCTCCTCGCATTCTTGGAAAACGAGAAATCACAAAAGGACTGAGTCCAGACATATAGACGTGCACTGAACTGAAGTGAAATGGCAGGGGGGGGTCAGTTTGATAGCAGGAAGGGCGTCCTTTAGAACACTCTGGGCGAGAACTGGCCAGTCAGCCCAACAAAGCTCGCCAGTCCTGTCCACTTCATTCTTCTAAGAATAACATCAAGTCACGTTCTGAAGGTCCCTAACGTCCTACTGTCTACCACACTACTTGGTCTCTTATTCCAAGTGTCTATCATTCTTTGTATAAAAAAAACTTCCTAATGTCTGTGTGAAATTTCCCTTCACAAGTTTCCAACTGTGTCCCCGTGTTCTCGATGAACTCATTTTAAAGTCGCCGTCTCGATCCACTGCACTAATTCCCTCCATCATTTTGTACCCTTCATCTCAGGTCTCCTCTTCATCTCCTTTAGACTCAGCTCTTTTAATCTTCCCTCATCACTCTTCCCCTGTAGTCCTTGACTCAGCCTGGTTGCTCTTCTCTGGACCTTCTCTTGTGCTGTTATGTCTTTATGTGCTGCACCCAGGACTCCAGATGAGGCCTCACCAGTGTGTTATAAAGCTGAGCAGAACCTCCAGTGACTTGTACTCCACACATCAAGGCGCTATATAACCTGACATTCTGTTAGCCTTCTTAATGGCTTCTGAACAATGACTGGCAGGTGATAGCTTAGAGTCCACTATGACTCCTAAGTCCTTCTCATAAGGTGGACTCTCAATTTTCCGACTGCCCATCGTGTATTCAGACCTCACATTTTTACTTCCTACATGTAATTCTTTACATTTGCTGGCATTAAATTTCATCTGTCTGCTGTCCAAGTCCTTCTGTGATGATATAATGGATTCCATCTGCCAGCCCACCTATCTTGGTATCATCTGCTCACTTAACCAGCTTGTTTCTTATGTTCCTATCTAAATCATTTCTATTTATTAAAATTAGCAGCGGCCCCAGCACTGCCCCCTGCTGGTCACCACTCTTAACACCAGCCAGTTCTGATGAGGTTCCTCACCCCATCACCGTCTACTTCCTGTGTCTGGGCCAGTTCTTCCACCACCACACACTGAACTGCCAATTCTTTTAGTTTGATGCCCACCCTCTCATGTGGCACCTCATCAAATGCTTTCTGAAAGTCCACATCAATAATCTCATCTGCTCGTATCCTTTTGTTGGCTCCTCATAGAATTCCAGCCTGTTAGTAAAACACGACCTCCCTCTTCTGACCCCATGCTGACTGTCCCTAATAACTTCTGTCCTTGCCAGGTGTTGCTCAATCTTATCCTTAATAATTCCTTTGCTTAATTTTCCTGTGATGCCCGTTAAGCTTACTGGCCGATAGTTGCTTGGATCTGCCCTGCCACCCTTGTTATATAGCGGGATGATTTTTGCCATTTTCCAGTCCCTCAGAATCTTTCCAGTGCGCAGTGACTGGGCAGAGGGCAGGAAGTGGAAGTGAGGTCATCATCAGGGGCCGGATGTGAGGTCAGGATTGGAGGCGGAAGTGATGAGTTCACACAGGCTTTCCATCTGGAGGTCTGTAGGGAGAGAAGAGCAGGCATTAGTGCTCATTGCCACCCCCTGGTCCGGCGTGTCACTACCCTGACTTTAGCCCTTTGTTTGACAGTAGAAATGTGCGGTTTTGGTCGATCGTCCCTTGCTGGCCTCGCCAACACCTCTTCCAGCAGCAACCCAAGTTTTTCCTGGTTGGTCCCACATCCAAGTTCTGGCTGGACCTGCTTAGCATGGCTTAGCTTCAGGTGGATGAACTGTTCTGTTCTGAAGTGCAGGTGGCATGGCCACTGTCGGTGACACTCTGATGTACCCACTTTGCCATCCGATGAAGTCTCCAGGCAGAGCCGAGTACAGTCACTTAAGGCGAGGCGAGGCTGGGTGTGCTTTCTTTACAGACCTGGTGTGCCACTAACTCCTAGCTCACTGGGCAGTGCCCACTTTGTCCTACAACATCCATGACAACCGAACAGAAACTGTGCTTTGTAGGTATGGAGATGTGTCAAGTTCTGATAGCTCTGCTCTAAAGGTGTGAGCTGCCACATGCAGTACATCATCTTGAGGGGGGGGATTAATAAAGGAGCCCCCCCACACTGTTTTAGCATGGCCCCCTCTAACACGCATCTCACCATCGCCAGGGCTGCCTCTCACTTTAACCTCACGCCCGCTGCCACCTTTTAACTTTCAATTGATGTCTTTATCTGTTGGTTGTTTGTTTTTTTGTTTTGGTTCCTCGGGTTTACTTTGGCAAATTGCATTCTCCGCAGCGGG